>NC_084600.1:44073776-44361276 GCF_033807715.1 Cololabis saira
TGAAATACAATTTCGAGAATAAAGTCAAAATGTCGTGAATAAAGTCGAAATTCTGTGAAAAAAGTTGAAATGGTGGGATTAATGTTGGGGGGACGGGGGAAACGTCCAGCACCTTTAAGGCCGACGGCCGCCGTGGAATCATCAGAGCTGCACCCATGCAGCACCCTTGGGAGGGAAATAATGAGGTCCCAGAAAAAAGGGTGTTGGGTTTTCCTCACTTCCTTATGTGGTTTGACAAAATTGGTTATGTGAGGGAGAGAGGAGGGAGAGAGGAGGAAGAGAGGTAAGGAGGGTAAGGAAGAGTACCAGGGCCACGCAGGAGAAAATATATTTGAGAGGGGAAGATTTTTTTTTTATTGTGCACTTCGAGAAAAAAGTCAAAATGTCGAGATTAATTTTGAAATACAATTTCAAGAATGTAGTCGAAATTTTGTGAAAAAAGTCAAAATGTCGCGAATAATGTTGAAATATAATTTCGAGAATAAAGTCGAAATGACGTGAATAAAGTTGAAATTCTGTGAAAAAAGTCGAAATGTCGAGATTAATGTTGAAATACAATTTTGAGAAAAAAGTCAAAATGCAGAGATTAATGTTGAAATACAATTTTGAGAAAAAAGTCGAAATATCAAGATTAATGTTGAAATACAATTTCGAGAATAAAGTCGAAATTTCGTGAATAAAGTCGAAATTTTGTGAAAAAAGACGAAATGTCGAGGAAAAAGTTAAAATGTCGAGATTAATGTTGAAATGTAATTTCAAGAATTAAGTGAAATTTCAAGAATAAAGTTGAAATACAATTTGGTGAATAAAGGCTCAGTTATGCTTCTGCGTCAAAATGACGCCGTGCCTACGGCGTGTGGTTTGGATCGACGCAGAGGACACGCCGTCACATGCGCCGTCACTGACGTGCACCTCCCGAAAATTGTAACTACGCGTCGAGGAGACGCCGTCCACACGCAGACCGAGAGCGCTGTGATTGGTTCGTTTGAAAGCGAAGCATTTCCGGTTTCCGGTTTGAAGCAGTCGTGAACTTCCAGGGCTTTTTTCTTCGTTTATGTGTGATTTTTTTTTTTGTTTTTGTTTTTTGCACAATAGTTGTCCTTATTTCTTTGATTTACTGTGACCGGAAAAAGTCGGATAAACCATTCAGAAAAAGATCGCTAACTAGTGGCCGCGGGGGGTACTGCACCGCGACCAAACTGAGAGACGGAGAAGTCCGAAGGGTTCAGCACGGCGTCACGGCTGCCGCGTGTGCTCTGCGTCGGTGTGACGCAGAGCCTTACCTCAGCCTTAAAGTGTCATCTATCAAATCCAGTTAGCAGAGCGACTGACAGCTATGCAGCAGCAGCCGTAACTAACTAACTAACTAACTAACTAACTAACTAACTAACTAACTAACTAACTAACTAACTAACTAACTAACTAACTAACTAACTAACTAACTTACATCCTTGGATTGTTACGTTAAGTTTCTGAAGTTATGCAACTGCATATGAGTGATATGTGTTTCAAATCAATATCGTAAAGCCAATGTTTGTATTCTGAACCTTGTTGTTCAACTATATTCACAACATTTTGACTTTTTTCTCGACATTTCGACTTTTTTCTCAACATTTAGACTTTTTTCTCGAAGTGCATAATGAAATAAAATATTATTTTTATTTTTCTAATACTCTTCCGTACAGAGGGAGGGGGGGGTCTTACTAATGTAATTTTTATTATTTTACCTCTTTTCTTATCATTTTATTTGATTTTATTTGTTATTTACTGTTTAATTTTGTACTGTTTCCTGAAGCGTACTCTTAAATTAAATACTTGTGATTTTTGAAAACCACACAGAGTTACACTAGCGATGGATAAGCCCTGGAAAATGGCATTGTGACGTAGAATTGTCAAATTGGTCTAATTCACTGCATGAATCGGCACAGATTACTTTTGTAATCCTGTATTTGACCCGGTCTTTGTACGTTTTGACCGTATAGAAACGTAATTATTATCATTGTAAGAATGAGATGAACCTGCTGGATCTACTGCCCTTACTGACTAACAACTTTTTATTATTTTACCTCTTTCCTTATCATTTTATTTCATTTTATTTGTTATTTACAGTTTCATTGATTCTTGCTGCTTTTAATGTTGATGTAAAGCACTTTGTATTACCTTGTGTTGAATTGTGTTCTACACATAAACTTTCCTTGCCTTACTAAACTAAATAAACGTATTAAAGTCCCTGGCTGGGTTTTACTGGATAAATAATCATCCGGTGGCGTTTCTACGCGTCCGTCACGTGAGAAACCCCGATGAGGAACATGAGATGAGAGTTTTGGGCCGTATGCCAGCAGATCGCCTCGGCCATAATCTCTCTAAATGGCGAGGGGGGGTTGATGGGAAACGGCCCGTACACAGTACTGGAGATGAGGGGGGATGAGGGGGATGGCATCCCCCCCTGAAATAAAAATGGTCCAAATCATCCCCCTGTAAAACTGTCATCCCTCCTTTCCATCCCTTATGTAATTTCATCAATGAATGTGGTTTTACTGCTATTTCAACATTTAGAGTCATCACCAGAAAAATAACACCAGAAAAATAACTTATTTGACAATTTTCACCTGTTTCAAGTAAATTTTCACCTGAAATAAGTAGAAAAATCTGCCAGTGGAACAAGATTTATCTTCTTATTACAAGCAAAAAAATCTTGTTCCACTGGCAGATTTTTCTACTTATTTTAAGTGAAAATCTACTTGAAACAGGTGAAAATTGTTGTTTTTTTCCAACGACATTTCGACTTTTTTCACAAAATTTTGACTTTTTTCTCGACATTTTAACTTTTTTTCTCGACATTTCGACTTTTTGTCGAAATTATTTTACTTATTTCAAGTAAAAATGTACTTAAAACAGGTGAAAATTGTAAAATAACAAGTTATTTTTCTGGTGATGAGTCTTGTTTTAAGTTTAATGAGATTTTTTTTGACTAAAAATGAGACATTTTAACTAGAAATAAGACCAAAAATCTGCCAGTGGGACAAGATTTATCTTCTTATTACAAGCAAAAACATCGTGTTCCACTGGCAGATTTTTCTACTTATTAAGTGAAAGTGAAAGTGAAAATTTACTTGAAACAGGTGGAAATTGTTGTTTTTTCCAGTGATGAGTCTTGTTTTAAGTGTAATGAGATTTTTTTTACTAAAATGAGACATTTTAACTAGAAATAAGACAAATATTCTTGTTAAGATTGTGAGTTTTTGCAGTGATCCATGTTACTTATCCTGTGAAGGACAGAGTCATATTGATAAGTTCAGAAAAGTGTTTTTTATTGTTGTGTTTTGATGTATTTGATGTAAGCCCAGTGGATATTTAAAGCTTACAGAAGGCTGCATTTAACTGCTGCTATGTCATTCCTGCAGTATTTCTGCAGCTGTTTTGGTCACTGCTATTATTTGTAATATATTATATTATTTGTAATCAGCACAAATTATCTGTCCCCATATGATAAAATCCACCATCCCCCCTGATTCTTTTTTACAACTCCAGTACTGCCCGTACATGGCTGGCCAGGGACGGCTAGGGTTGTGCGTGCGTGTGTGCGTGTGTGTGTGTGTGTGTGTGTGTGTGTGTGTGCGTGCGTGCGTGCGTGCGTGCGTGCGTGCGTGCGTGCGTGCGTGCGTGCGTGCGTGCGTGTGCGTTCACGTGTCATCACAGGCAGATGTTGGGCTCACAGATTAGGTCTGGCTGTATGTGTAATCCTGGTGTTACTGAGAACAACATGTTTCTACCCCCCCCCTCTCAACAAGCAGGGACTGGGGAATAACCCCCTCCTCTTTTATGTAACATCCATCCTCGTGTCCACAGATGTGGAGGGTATTCATTGAGAAAAATGGAGCAGAGAAGAAGAGAAAGCCAGAAGTGTCTGAGTGACCTCTGGAGTAAATGGACCAATCAGAACAACCGGCAGGTCTTTGTCACTTTTCCTTTGACACAAACACATTTTCTGCAGTTGCGTCTCTCGGCCATAGTTAAGGTGTTTCTTAGGCCACGTTTCGACATAGTCGGGTATTTACAAAAACGGATATTTCCCCCTCTACGTTTTGAAAAATACCATCATTTCCAGGAACCTGCATAAATATCTGTTAAGGTGCTATGAGCAGCCAAACCTGCAGGGGGCAGTGTAACGAGAAGATAAAGTCATGCTAGCCAATCAGAATCCTCAACATTCTCAACATTTAGACTTTCTCAAAATTTTGACTTTTTTCTCGAAAATTTCGACTTTTCTCAAAATTTTGACTTTTTTCTCAAAATTCTGACTTTTTTCTCTACTTTTTTCTCAAAGTTTTGACTTTTTCTCAACATTTCGACTTTTTTCTCAACATTTCGACTTTTTTCTCGACTTTTTTCTCAAAATTTTGACTTTTTTCTCAAAATTTCGACTTTTTTCTCAAAATTTCGAAAAAAAAAATTTTGAGAATAATGTTCGCTCTTGCCAGGCCAATAAATATGTTGCTTGCGGTGGGAGACGACAGCTAGCTGGCAGGTACGAGGAGAAAAGGAGAAAAATAAAAATAATATTTTAGGGGAGGAAGATTTTTTTTTTTTCATTATGCACTTCGAGAAAAAAGTCGAAATATCGAGAATAAAGTCGAAATGTTGAGATTAATGTTGAAATACAATTTCTAGAAAAAAGTCGAAATGTCGAAAAGAATGTTGAACCCCCTCCTCTTTTACGTAACATCCATCCTCGTGTCCACAGATGTGCAGGGTACTCATTGAGAAAAATGGAACAGAGAAGAAGAGAAAGCCAGAAGTGGCTGAGTGACCTCTGGAGTAAATGGACCAATCAGAACAGCCGACAGGTCTTTCTCACTTTTCCTCTGACACAAACACATTTTTCCCAGTTGCGTCTCTCGGCCAAAGTTAAAGGGGACCTATTATGGCGTCTAATATCTATTTTAAACAGGCCTTGAATGTCTTAAAAACAAGCTTTTGATTGTTTTTTGCTAAATAAATTAGAAATGCAGCCTCTGATCCAGGGGGGTCAAACTCATTTTTCTTGGCGGGCCGGATTTGACCAATTTTTTTCTCGCGGCCGCACGCTCAAAATAACTAAAACAAATTCTTTTTTTTTTACTATTGTTATCTAATCCAATATCAGTTTAGTTAATTTTAAAGGAAATATGCACTTTGTTTACACTCTAATTATGTAAAATATATTTCTTCAGGATCTTTTCTTGAAATTTCTCGTTTTTTTTCAAATGATGTAAGATACTTTTAATATCATTTTACAAAGATAAACAGAAACAAGTATGTTTTTTTATATTTCGCTTTTTTATAGGAAATTTAATTAAAAGCTAAATCTTTCTTATTACATCCGAGAGTGTTTCTTTGTGATTTAGAGATTTTTCCAGTACAATTAAGTGTATTTATTTTTAAAAATTGGCGCGGATATTTACGCCAGTGTGCCGAAAAAGTCAGCACTTCTTTTAACTGTTTTACTTTGTTACTATCCTCGTATTCAAAACTGAAATTCTCCGAATAAATATCTTCTATCATCTTTTTTAGCAGTGATATTTTTCCTGCAAAAATATATAATAGTAGTCAGTTAATAAAAATATACGATCATCTACAAAGAAATAAAATCGCAAATGCATTCTAGAAAACTAAAAAAATGTCTAAAACTGCTCTATTTGTGGAATAACGATGGATTTGTAGAAGAAATATATTATCAGATATGCTGCAATTCATGGCAATTATTCATGCCTTCCTTTTTAGTAAATTAACATTTCATTTTTTTGCGTTGGAAACTTCTCGTGGGCCGCATGAAAACCTCTCTCAGGCCACATGGGGCCCACGGGCCGCACATTTGACACCCCTGCTCTGATCCATGTCTTTATCTTCCCATTCTCTAACCTCATTATCTATGCAGGATTCTGAGTGGGCGGGGCTATGATAATGAGGCTCTGTGCTGATTGGCTGCCTGAATGACGCCATACACCGCTACGGAAAAATGAAGGAAGCTCCGACCGGCGGAGTTAAACGTGAATTATGGTTCTGAGTTAAATCGACGTTGTTGTAACGCGGAATCATAAATCAGCCTTTACACCGTGTCCTAACTGCATGCGATGTGAGCGAGCGTCAGCGATAAAATCAATTCCATTGCTTTATTTTCTATTGGACTGTCCTAAATGGCGGCAGCGATGCGTCGTGCCGTTTTGATCTGAACATTTGTCGGACGTCCTGCTTCTATTTTCTTCCTGTCTCTCGCGTTGAAAGCCGGTTGAAAGCGCTGTAGGAAACAGTCATGATGAGGAACGGCTGATCCAGTTAGTTGAAATGAGAAGTTATCTCTATGATTCCTCCTCATTTCACTATAAAAACCTCAATAAAGTTCAGCTGCTGGAGGGAGATGGACAGAGAGACGATGTCACGCAGAGCTACGATAGTCGGACGCTCATGCAGTTACACGGTGTTTAGTTGTGGACGTGGTTTCACGTATCGGAGGCCAAACCTGCTCCTGTCGTGACGTCACGACGGGAGTCAACAGGGGATGAGGGGGGATGGCATCCCCCCTGAAATAAAAACGGTCCAAATCATCCCCCCTGAAATAAAAACGGTCCAAATCATCCCCCCCTGAAATAAAAACGGTCCAAATCATCCCCCCTGTAAAACTGCCATCCCCCCTTTCCATCCCTTATGTCATTTCATCAATGAATGTGGTTTTACTGCTATTTCAACATTTAGAGTCATCACCAGAAAAATAATTTATTTGACAATTTTCACCTGTTTCAGGTAAATTTTCACTTGAAATAAGTAGAAAAATCTGCCAGTGGGACAAGATTTATCTTCTCATTACAAGCAAAAAAATCTTTCTTTCTTTTTTCTCTTTCCTTCCTTCCTTCCTTCTTTATTTTTTTCTTTATTTTTTCTTTCTTTCTTCTTCTCGTTCTGTCTTTCTTTTTTCTCTTTCCTCTCTTCCTTTCTTCCTTTTTTCCTTTTCTTTCATTCTTTCTTTCCTTCTGTCTTTCTTTTTTCTCTTTCTTTCGTTCTTCCTTCCTTCTTTCTTTCTTCCTTCTTTTTTCTCTTTCTTTTTTTTTATTTTCACTTGAAATAAACAGAAAAATCTGCCAGTGGGACAACATTTATCATCTTATTACAAGCAAAAAAATCTTGTTCCACTGGCAGATTTTTCTACTTATTACAAGTGAAAATCTACTTGAAACAGGTGAAAATTGTTGTTTTTTCCAGTGATGAGTCTTGTTTTAAGTGTAACAAGATTTTTATGACTAAAAATGAGACATTTTAACTAGAAATAAGACAAATATTCTTGTTAAGATTGTGAGTTTTTGCAGTGATCCATGTTACTTATCCTGTGAAGGACAGAGTCATATTGATAAGTTCAGAAAAGTGTTTTTTATTGTTGTGTTTTGATGTATTTGATGTAAGCCCAGTGGATATTTAAAGCTTACAGAAGGCTGCATTTAACTGCTGCTATGTCATTCCTGCAGTATTTCTGCAGCTGTTTTGGTCACTGCTATTATTTGTAATATGTTATATTATTTGTAATCAGCACAAATGATCTGTCCCATATGATCAAATCCACCATCCCCCCTGATTGTTTTTTACAACTGGAGTACTGCATATAGGTATAAGTACATGACATGACATCTGCCTGTGGAGCGACCCCTGACGCCTGGATACACCGTGTTGCGTAATCCTTGTCAAAATAATCTAATAAACTCTGAATTTAGATGAATACATTTCCCCGTGGTGTTGCCCCCCCCCAAGGCCCCGGGGCGGCGGGTTCTGCTACCTGAGCTGTGCTGCTACTGGAGTGTGTCACACACACAGAGCTGCAGGCTCGTGTCAGGCCAGGGCTTTGCTAATGAGAGTAATTTCCCATGAACATCTGAGAGGAGGAGATCAGCTCAGGTGAGAGAGAAAAATGAACTTCTACATTCAGAGTGTTCACTGGCTGGAGCTTTAGAAAGATCTGGCATATTACTCTTGATTAAACTTCATTGTCTAGAACAGGGGTCGGCAACCCGCGGCTCTAGAGCCGCATGCGGCTCTTTAGCGCCGCCCTAGTGGCTCCTGGAGCTTTTTCAAAAATGTTTCACCTTTTTTTTCCTTTTTTTCTTAACAGCGTATTTATGTGGGTTCATGTAAATTATGGTATTTTTCAAAACGTAGAGGGGGGAAATATCAATTTTTGAGAAATTTTGAGAAAAAAAGATGAAATATCGAGAAAAAAGTCAAAATTTTGAGAAAAGAGTCGAGAAAAAAGTCAAAATTTTGAGAAAAAAGTCAAAATTTTGAGAAAAGAGTCGAGAAAAAAGTCAAAATTTTGAGAAAAAAGTCAAAATTTTGAGAAAAAAGTCAAAATTTTGAGAAAAAAGTCAAAATTTTGAGAAGTCGAAAAAATCGACTAACCCTAAAAAGTCGAAATTTTGAGAAAAAAGTCAAAATTTTGAGAAAAAAGTCGAAATTTTGAGAAAAAGTCGAAATTTTCAGAAAAAAGTCAAAATTTTCAGAAAAAAGTCAAAATTTTGAGAAAAAACTCGAGAAAAAAGTCGGAATTTTGAGTAATAAGTCAAAATTTTGAGAAAAGTCGAAATTTTCAGAAAAAAGACGAAATTTTGAGAAAAAAGTCAAAATCTTCAGAAAAAAGTAGAGAAAAAAGTCAGAATTTTGAGAAAAAAGTCAAAATTTTGAGAAAAGTCGAAATTTTCGAGAAAAAAGTCGAAATTTTGAGAAAGTCAAAATGTTGAGAAGTAACTCCACTTCTCTGTCAGTCCAAACGAAAGACTCTCGTTCATCTTGGAAGTAACTGGAAGTTACTCGTGTCATTTGTTGATGTTTTTTTCCAGGATTCTGATTGGCTAGCATGACTTTATCTTCTCGTTACACTGCCCCCTGTAGGTTTGGCTGCTCATAGCACCTTAACAGATATTTATGCAGGTTCCTGGAAATTATGGGATTTTTCAAAACGTAGAGGGGGAAATATAAATTTTTCTATGTGTAAACGTGGCCTCTGTTGCATGCGCCAGAAAAAGTGAGAGACATCACCTGGTTGCCGTGGGAACGCTTTCAGGCGGACAGGCGGCCCCGGCGGTGCCTCGTAGAAGGGGAGGCTTAAAAGTTTGTGTGAACTTCACAGGAGCTCCGGGGGGAGCAGGCGTGATCAGAAAGCGGAGAGGCTGCTCGACGTGCCTCCTCGTTAGCGGCGGGAAGATTGGAGCATTAAAGCGAGCGCGGCGGCGGCGTGAAACGCGGCGACCGCCGCCTGACTCCGTCCGAGTGTCACCAATCAGGCGGTAATGAAGGGTCATCAGCCGGGACGGAGAGAGAGGAAATGAGTCGCTGACCTTAAGATGAAAACGACTTTTATTAGATGATGTAGATGAGGATAACTCTCTTCTAAGTATAAAGAGAGGGTTGTAACTGTTAAATACACTTCGCTCAATGCACAACATTTCAAAGGATATCTCTTCAAAATGTCCCAGATGTAAAAGAATCGATGGAACATTTGTACATATGTTTTGGGAATGTGATCTTTTAATAAGTTTCTGGAAATCAATTCATTCCTTCACACAATCAGTATTAGAAATTAATTTTGAGTTAAGCTCCAATTAGTATTTATTAAATGACACACTGGATCTTCAGTTAGACCGGAAAAAAAGCAGGATATTAATTATGACACATACTTTGCTAAGAAATGCACTTTTACTTTGGAAAGAGGATTCCCCTCCAACTTTCAAGTTTTTTTGGGATCAAATTTCAGTTTTTTTACCATTGGAAAATTAACTTTGGAAAAATACAACCGTGGTCATATCTTTCAAGAATTTTGGTTTCCATTATTTTCAAAACTGGAGAATTTTTCCAAAGGGACCAATGAGTATCTTTATTTTCAAACTTGCGCTTTATATGTATGTTTGTATGTATGTATGGATATATATATATATATATATATATATATATAGTTTGATATTGCTGTTGCTGCCATTATATATTTATTATATTTTTTTTTATTTATTTATTATTTTTTTAAATATTTATTTAATTTTGTTCTCCCTTAATGCATGTTTTTTTGTTTTTTTTTCCCCTAGGGTAATTATGGGGAGGGTAGGAATGTGGGTAGAATAGAAATCATGAATGTGAAAATGTGAATTGGGAAAATTATTGTGAAATAAAAAGATATAAAAAAATCAAATACACTTTGGTCTTGAAACGTTGATGTTTACTCGTTGTTCCTCATAAAGTTGGTATGTATTGTCCATTACCTTCTGGTACTGTTGTTGGACAAGGATAGCTGCAACAAGGTCGTCTATATCAATTTTAAATACGTCTTTCAAGTTTGGCTTTAACTTGATCTGCTGCCGTTTACCAAAATAAAATATTTTGTTGTTTTGCATCATGGATTCGGGCTGTAGATATTTCCACATAGATAATATCAAGAAAAGTTTAATACCAATAGGAGATGTTAAGTGTGTGTGGTGGTTTCCGTCTTACTGCAATTATTAGGGCCCGAGCAGTGGCGTCAATTCAGTCTTACTAAGGTACGGCAAGGTTACGAGTCCCAGAACTTAACTAGAGTATCAACCAACACGTCCAGCAAATACTCATCACAGAAGTTTATGTAGCTGATCTGTGTGGTCAAGAAAATTGGAACTTTTTCAAATGCAGTCTCACTCACTGCAAAAACTCAAAATCTTACCAGGAATATTTGTCTTATTTCTAGTTAAAATGTCTCATTTTTAGTAAAAAAAAATCTCATTACACTTAAAACAAGAGTCATTACCAGAAAAATAACTTGTTATTTGACCATTTTCACCTGATTAAAGTAAATTTTCACTTGAAATTAGTAGAAAAATCTGCCAGTGGGACAAGATTTATCTTCTTATTACAAGCAAAAAAAAATCTGATTTTTCCACTTATTTTTTTTTTACTAAAAATTAAATTTTTAACTAGAAATAAGACAAATATTCTTGTTAAGATTTTGAGTTTTTACAGTGTATAATAACTAGTGAAATCGATCATGTTGCTCTTTATGTATTAAGTAATAGAATAATCAATACAAATGGAAACTGTAATTGGACAGGAGTAATTCCATAAATGTATTTAAAAAACAAACATTTACATTTTCCCTTGAAGCCGAGGTGTGGCGGCTGCCGCACCTTCATACCCAACTGATGCCCCTGGGCCCGAGCACTTACAGTGCGAAGGCCCTATTGTATCTGTAGGAAATGTTCTCGTTTTTTTCCTCCTTCTTCTGACGAAATTAGGGCCTTTTTTCCCCCTAAACGTGCCCCAAAAGTCACCAAATTTTTCACCAAGCCAGGCCTGGAGATAAATGTGATATTTAATGGTTTACATTAATGGGCGTGGCCTAACGGCTCAACAGCGCCCCCTAGAAAACTTTAGCGAATTAGCCCCGCCCCTTCTTCTGATTGGTTGATATTTGATAGTCCCTACTCTCTGCCATAACTTTTGAACGGGTTGTGATAAAGACTCGTGGGTGGTGTCATCGGACTCGGTTTTGAGTCCTTGAACATAATTGCTGCAAATTAGCCCCCCCCCTTCATCTGATTGGTGGATATCTGATAGTTCCTACTTTCTGCCATAACTTTTGAATGGTTTGGTATAGAGAGTCGTGGGTGTTTCATCCTCTAAATGTCCAGTTCTGAAGAATCTACATCAGGTCATACAAGCTTCCACTGCAGCCTGAACGTTACAAGGGTGGAGGACCGTTCATCACTGCTTGCAGCTTTAATTAGGGCCCGAGCACTTACAGTGCGAAGCCCCTTTTCTTTCTTTATTCTTCTTTCTTCTGACGAAATTAGGGCCTTTTTTCCCCCTAAACGTGCCCCCAAAAGTCACCAAATTTTGCACCAAGCCAGTCCTGGTGATAAATGTGATATTTATTGGTTTGCATTAATGGGCGTGGCCTAACGGCTCAACAGCGCCCCCTAGAAAACTTTGTTCCTCAAGCCCCACAATACGGTTTGACGTACATGCACGAAAATCACTACACACCTGTATCATGTCACAACTTAAAGAAAAGTCTCTTGGCGCCATGGCCCAAACCCAACAGGAAGTCGGCCATTTTGAATTAATAGTGTAATTTTGGCGAAATTTATGCCATTTCTGCAGCCGCTTCTTCACCCGAACCGTAACCAGTACTGAAGTTGTAAAAGAAATCAGGGGGGATGGTGGATTTTATCATATGGGACAGATAATTTGTGCTGATTACAAATAATATAATATATTACAAATAATAGCAGTGACCAAAACACCTGCAGAAATACTGCAGGAATGACATAGCAGCAGTTAAATGCAGCCTTCTGTAAGCTTTAAATATCCACTGGGCTTACATCAAATACATCAAAACACAACAATAAAAAACACTTTTCTGAACTTATCAATATGACTCTGTCCTTCACAGGATAAGTAACATGGATCACTGCAAAAACTCACAATCTTAACAAGAATATTTGTCTTATTTCTAATTAAAATGTCTCATTTTAGTAAAAACAATCTCATTACACTTAAAACAAGACTCATCACTGGAAAAAACAACCATTTTCACCTGTTTCAAGTAGATTTTCACTTGAAATAAGTAGAAAAATCTGCCAGTGGAACAAGATTTTTTTGCTTGTAATAAGAAGATAAATCTTTTCCTACTTATTTCAAGTGAAAATTTACTTGAAACAGGTGAAAATTGTCAAATAAGTTATTTTTCTGCTGTTATTTTTCTGGTGATGACTCTAAATGTTGAAATAGCAGTAAAACCACATTCATTGATGAAATGACATAAGGGATGGAAAGGAGGGATGACAGTTTTACAGGGGGGATGATTTGGACCGTTTTTATTTCAGGGGGGGATGATTTGGACCGTTTTTATTTCAGGGGGGGATGATTTGGACCGTTTTTATTTCAGGGGGGATGATTTGGACCGTTTTTATTTCATCTCATCCCCCTCAACTCCAGTACTGACCGTAACGTGCACCCAGGTGTGTTATACATGTACATCGTCTCAAGGGTGGAGGGCCCGTTCATCGCTGCTTGCAGCTTTAATCTTTCTTTTGCTGCTGTTAGGCCAGCAAGCAAAATTGACTGTTACAATCTCAACCGTCTGTAAATCTGCGTAGTTTTAGTGTGAAAGTGTAATTTCTCTGGTGTTGGAGGATGACGTGTTGGTGGGTTTATGCATCACAAACACTGTGAATGTCAGTGAAACGCGCTGCGTCCTCCCAGAACATGTTCCTGGCCGTGTAGCCGAGCAGCGCTGCAGCTAAACTGCTCGTTCCGTTCAGATCAAACGGGCCTCGGCGTCCTCTTCCTGAACCCTCCAAGCATTTCAGCTGATCTGGCCTTTCATTTGTACTACTTTCTTCCTTTTTTTCAGTCTCCGTTGCTTTTATGATTCCATTGTTCTGAACTTGCAGAGCTGGAGGCTTCTGTTGCTTCTTCATTCAGCATTTGCTTTTCCGTTTGATCCCAGACTGAAAGCATCGACTAAATCGCACTTCCTGACGAGCGTCTCAGTTTAACTGCAGTTTTTTATCAGTTCCTGCATTTATTGACACGTCTGATTATTTGTCGTTCAAATTAGGGCTGGGGATCGATTCAAATATCAAGAATCGATTAGATTCCGATTCTTAAGATTCACAATCGATTATCACGATCCGATTCGATTCGATCCAATATTGATTTGGGTTAGTGTTAATAAAACAGTTTTTTCAGCTGTTGCATGAATGATATGACTGTAGTTCTGCAACATATTAATACTAGTATTATATTGAGATTAAACAGCAAGTATTGCAGCTAATGATGCTGTAAGGACCAATCAGCTCCCAGAATGCTGATAGAACTGAAACAGAAACATCGTGGGTCAGAATTACCAAACAGATCCAGGAGGAAACAGAGACGGAGGAAATCACTTTTATTTTTTCCCCATTTATGAGAATTTGGTTTTTAACATTTATGCAAATTTAACCCCAAGACAGTTTATAAAGCAAAGAAATATAGACAATTTATGCAATTATAACTGAAAACTTTAATGTTTTCATACATTTAAACAGATTTAAAGGCAAAAACATGGCACCAGTTATTCTCGTGTCCAACAGAATATTCCTTTTTTGGGCATAAACAAAAAAGTACCAAAAGTTGTAATGTAATGATGATTTTTTTTTTTTTTTTTTTTTTTTTTAATCGATCTTTAGACATATGAATCGATTTTTAGGAATTAATATGAGAATCGATTTAAAATCGGAGAATCGATCTTTTCAACACAGGCCTAGTGCAAATAATGAGCCTCACTCGTGAAACCTGACCCGGATTCATTTGTGCATAAACTGTGAGCAGGGCTAAAGTCACACTCTTATTTAGCTTTAAAAATGGTTTCAAACGTGACTACATCCAGAATACAACATATTCATATTAATTAAATGGGCATTTGGCATAGTTCAGCTTCGGAAAGTGTTTTATTAAAATGAAAATGGTTTGATTAAATGAACTTAATCTGCTCTCAAGCAGTGATTTCGGCAACCTGATCTCACAAAAATCCGTGAAATGCCCACGACCTCTCACCACTATTTTCCGTGGTACCAACACGGAAAGTGGTATAATTCCACGTGAGCACTACGTATATTGTACCTCATCTCTCGACAAGCCCGGATTACCCAATGGGCATTATGGGCGGGCGCCCAGGGGTCCATGCGCATCTAGGGGCCCATGGCCGAGCGTCTTTGTTATTTTTTTTGGGGATTGGCGCAGCTAGAATTGGAGAAACCCGTAGACTGTATAACCAATAAAAATCACGTAGATTTTTTTGTACCAAAATGGAATATTTTGATTGGTCAAACAGCAGTCGGACGTCACTGTCCTTATAAACGCAGCACTGACTGCTCGCTCTGTCGGCAATAAAGCTACAGTTAACCACAATACATGAGCGACCAAACTCAAGCTGGACATAAATACGGCATAAAATTTGCACAAATCCTCATCAGCAGGTGCTTTTTGTGTCAGTTAGGCTCCACTTTAGCATTCCTGACACTAGTTTAGTCTTGCAGACTTTCTACTGCCGTTAAACTTTTACCGTTAAAGTCCGAAGCCCCGGATGTTTACGAGGTCTCTGTGAGACGCCTTCAAAATAAAAGCACTAAATATCACAAATAAAATAAGAGCCTGGCTTTAAATAACGTTAATAAGAAAACAAACATAAAAACACATTTATAGAAATACTCATATTAAAGGTAATTTACAATTTCCATTATTTCATTTTATTTTTTCGAAAATTATGTTTTATTATTATTCATTATTATTATTACTATAGAGAAAATACCACAGTTTTTAGTGCCGATCTTGTCATTTTATTTAGTTTTTATCAGCTACACCTTTAGATTGGGACGTGAAAATATTGTCAGACATTAAACCGGTCCTGGTTCAGAAAAGGTTGGGGACCACCAAGAATTTCTGCCCAGGGGCCCATGCCCTCTTAATCCGGGCCTGTCCCTCGATCTATTTTGTTTCTATGAAGTGTTAATGTGGTTTATAATTTGTTTTAATATGGCGTTGTAAGAGCACAAGCTGTTACAAATAAGGGCAGTAGAATACAGCAGGTAAGTATGTAGTGTTGAAGAATAATATATAAATAATAATAATGTCATAATCCGTGTATATATCACGACCACGGATCCCATTGACTTCGCATAGTACAATATCCGTGGTGTTCCCATTAAAACCTCAATAAAACACTGCTAAAACAGCATTAAAAACGTGCTTTTACAAACTGACAGTAAAAACCAGTACCTTGCGCGACAAAAACGCATAATTTAGCCACTACAACAAAGAATAATATATAAATAATGTCATAATCCGTGTATATATCACAACCACGGATCCCCTTGACTTTGCATGGTACAATATCCGTGGTACACGGATATTGTACCACTTTCCGTGTATATACCACGGAAAATAGTGGTGAGAGGTCGTGGGCATTTCACAGATTTTTTAGCGTCTAATACAGGGGTCGGCAACCTGCGGCTTTTTCAAAAATGATTGACCTTTTTTTTCCTTTTTTTTTTTTTTTTTCTCCTTCTTTACTCTTTTTTTCTTCCTTTTTCCTTTCCTTTTTAATCTCGACATTTCGACTTTTTTTATCGACATTTGGACTTTTTTATCGACATTTTGACTTTTTTATCGAAATTGTACTTCAACATTAATCTCGACATTTCGACTTTTTTCTCGAAATTTTGACTTTTTTCTCGACATTTCGACTTTTTTCTCAACATTTCGGCTTTTTTCTCGACATTTCGGCTTTTTTCTCGACATTTTGACTTTTTTCTCGAAATTTTGACTTTTTTCTCCACATTTCGACTTTTTTCTCGACATTTTGACTTTTTTCTCAACATTTCGATTTTTTTCTCGACATTTCGATTTTTTTCTCGAAATTTTGACTTTTTTCTCGAAATTTTGACTTTTTTCTCGACATTTCGACTTTTTTCTCAACATTTCGATTTTTTTCTCGACATTTCGATTTTTTTCTCGAAATTTTGACTTTTTTCTCGAAATTTTGACTTTTTTCTCGACATTTCGACTTTTTTCTCAACATTTCGATTTTTTTCTCGACATTTCGATTTTTTTCTCGAAATTTTGACTTTTTTCTCGAAATTTTGACTTTTTTCTCAACATTTCGACTTTTTTCTCGACATTTCGGCTTTTTTCTCGACATTTCGGATTTTTTCTTGACATTTCGGCTTTTTTCTCGAAATTTTGACTTTTTTCTCGACATTTCGGCTTTTTTCTCGAAATTTTGACTTTTTTCTCGACATTTTGACTTTTTTCTCAACATTTCGACTTTTTTCTCGACATTTCGCCTCTCCCCATTTGCCTTCATTCTAAGGTACAAGACTTTTCATTTTTTGCGGCTCCAGACATGTTTGTTTTTTGTGTTTTTGGTCCAATATGGCTCTAAAACATTTTGGGTTGCCGACCCCTGGTCTAATACAACAAAAGTTGTCTCTAGGCGCTTTCCAGAGACATGAATGCAAGCTGTCACAGATGTGGTGGATAAGACTTAGAAGCAGGAGACAGAAAACAAAAACAGTGATTTATTAACTTAAACAAAACCAAAAGCTACTGAGCAGGATTCAAAAACCAGAACATGACAAAATCTAAAATAACCCGACATGACACATGGAGGTTGAAACAGTAGATCTATGGCAAGCCGTTTTAACATTTAACAGCTAGACTGGATATGTGTTGCAGATTTACGCAATTCAATTCTTCCTAGTCAAAAAGAGCTTTTCAGATTATCTACAATTACATTCTTCCACAATTCCACAATTTTCATTTCAGATATCCACAACGGGCATACAAAAGTCTTGACGCTTGGTCCGACTTCAAGGCAGGATTTGTTGTAGAAATTAAAGTGATGAGAACACCGAACTTTATGATTTGACCGTTTAACATTAGCTACCCAAAAATCCAACATTACCTGATACAAAATGGGAACCACAAATCCACGTTTCTGTCCTGGAATCCACTTGTTTCTGTGAATTGCAGCGATCCATTTGTCTCTCTTAAGCTTATTTGTTGCAGTCTGTAAAACGATAACTCTGATTTCTTGCTAAATCTATGAGTCCAGTCGATCGCACAACAGCGCTTTCCCATTTTAGAGGTTTTCCAGTTGCTCAAACTGAAAGTTTACGCTGACACTCAGTCTTTTTACGCATTTAAGTTTTGGTATTTAGTTCCTGTTTTATTTTGACAGCTGTATCTTTGTGTTTAGGTTTTGTCTTGACTTCCCTTGTTCCCATCTGTCCTGATTGTCGTCACCTGTGTCTCGTCAACCCTTCTGAATATATCTGGTCTTGTCTTGTCTTTGCTCCCTGCTGCTCCCTTATGGCAAGCCGTTTTAACATTTAATGGCTACGTTTGACTAACCGGAATTAACATTGAAGATATCCACAAATGTCAAAAGGGTTTTGATGCCTTGAGAAAGGTCGCAACCGAAACGTTGGCCCAATAAAACAGTAGTCTGGTGAGAAGAACGTGTGCGGGAGTTTTCTTTTTAAAATTGGCTGCAGCTTTCCTCCTCCGACGCACCTTTCTGCAGAACCGGTGTGCAAAAAGTTTCTACTTTGAACATTGCTGATATCTGAAACTGAATTACGACTAACTATAATTCCAGTTTCAGATATCTACAATTTAATTCCGACTAGTCATAATTCCAGTTCAAGGAATTATCCAGTTCTTTAGTTCCCCTCAATTCAAGATATCTACATCGTCCTTTTTAGATATCCTAAATTAAGTTTTAACTAGAACGAACGAAGTTGTAGATATCTTGAACTGGAATTATGGATAGTCATAATTTAATTGTAGATATCTGTAATCAAGTTCTAGATATCTTGAAATGAATTTTAATTAGAGATATCTCAAATTTGAAATATCTTTAACTTCCATTCTGCCTAGTCAAAATGTAATTACAGATATCTTGAATTAGAGTTTTGACTAGGCGAAATGAGGTTATTTTCATTTTCATTTCATTTTCATGTATTCTTTATTTCATTCAAAAAATAAAACAAACAATTCAATACAAATACAAATGTTCATAAATTGTGAATGAAAAGGGAGCAGAAAGAAGAAGAATCTTATCTAATCTGGCCCTTTTTCCAAGAAATAAATTCACAAATAACATAAATTAAAAAAAAAAAAAAAAAATGAAGATTAAAAAAAAAAATTAAAAAAAGTGTAGTGAGATTTTTTGACTAAAAATGAGACATTTTAACTACAAATAAGACAAATATTCCAGGTAAGATTTTGAGTTTATGCAGTGCAGTCCACATTGGAGGAGCTGAGGAGCAACTGACGAATGTTTGCAGCGTGATTTCAAATGTTTTGGTGGCAAAAATCATAAAAGACCACTGCATTCATTGGCTACGTCTTGTCCTCTGACCCTTCAAGGCCAAAGACGTTTTGTGTCTGAAATAGGGTTGCCAACCGTCCTTAAATACGACGGCGTATTAGGGCCAAGCTAAGACAAAAAAAATTTGGAAATTACGAGAATAAAGTCGTAAAATTACGAGAATAAAGACGTAATTTATGAGAATAAAGTTGTAATATTACAAGAATAAAGTGGTAATTTATGAGAACTCTAACAGGAAGAGTGTGTTAAAATGTTGAATATTCACCATCTTGTGAAGTTATATTTATAATATATTTATTATTATGACTTTATCCTCGTAATATTACGACTTTATTCTCATTATATTATGACTTAATTCTCGTAATTTCCTATTTTATTTATTTTTTTGTCTTAGTTTGGCCCTAATACTGCGTCGTAATGTTGAAGTACAATTTCGAGAAAAAAGTCAAAATTTCGTGAATAAAGTTGAAATGTTGAGAAAAAAGCCGAAATTTCGACATTATTCTTGAAATTATATTTCAACATTCAAAAACAATTTAGAAAAACCGAGGCACTCAAGAAGTTAGAAAAATGTAAAAGGCCTTTATTAAATCATGGCTTAGAAAAAGTTAAAATGACTAGAAAAATGCCGCATGGGGCCGCCTAACTAGTTACGCGGCCCCATGCGGCATTTTAACTTTTTCTAAGCCATGATTTAATAAAGGCCTTTTACATTTTTCTAACTTCTTGAGTGCTTCTTTTGGATCCCCATGCCGAAGAGCACCTGAAGTATACTTTTTATACACCCAGCAGCACTCCATGCGTTTGTAGTTATATTTCAACATTATTCTCGAGATTTCGACTTTTTTCTCGACATTTCGATTTTTTTCTCGAAGTGCACAATAAAAAAAAAAATCCCTCACAAATATTTTTTCTCCAGCATGGCCCTAATACTCTTCCGTATGAAGGCCTTCGGGGGGCCGGCAGATGAGAAGTCCCTTATTTATTTTTCAGGGAGTTGGCAACCCTAGTGTGAAACATGGTGAAGCTCTACTGGGTTCATTCCCGGCTCAGACGTCGTTACAGTCCTGAAGGCGAAGCAGCAACAGGGTTGACAGCAGACTGCAGCCCGCCATTCAAAGGTGCAAAACACTAATTAAACATAAATGTATTGCTTATATAATTTTACCGGGTGTGGGACATAGAAGATAACCTCCTTCACAGTCTGTATGTGACATCTACACTGCAAAAACTCCAAATCTTGACAAGAATATTTGTCTTATTTCTAGTTAAAATGTCTCATTTTTAGTCCAAAAAAAATCTCATTACACTTAAAACAATTTTCACCTGTTTCAAGTAGATTTTCACTTAAAATAAGTAGAAAAATCTGCCAGTGGAACAATGTTTTATGCTGATGTTTTTTATTGTATGTGGATTTTTTTTGCTTGTAATGAGAAGATAAATCTTGTTCCACTGGCAGATTTTTCTACTTATTTCAAGTGAAAATTTACTTGAAACAGGTGAAAATTGTCAAATTACAAGTTATTTTTCTGGTTATAACTCTTGTTTTAAGTTTTAATGAGATTTTTTGACTAAAAATGAGACATTTTAACTAGAAATAATACCAATATTGCTGGTAAGATTTGGAGTTTTTGCAGTGTAGCGATGGAGACAGAACAAGTCTTTGATGAACCAGACGGTAAATATACAGGTATATATCTATATATATAATTATACAGTGAGTTTGTTGGCCGTATATCAGACCTCAGTCTGATTTAATTGCAACAGCAATTAAATCAGACCGGTCTGGACTTTAACTCAACTATTGATTTGTTTCCATTTCCAGTGACGTCGGTGTAGATTTGCTGTCGTCCTCTGGATCCCTGTGCCGGCCGGGGCTCAGTTCTGGCCGAGCTTCAGGTTTGGGACAGATGGCGTCGTATCCGTCCCTGGGAAACTCCGACCAGCTGTTTGCCGAGGCTGCAGGGAGCCGAGTGGTCCATCTGCAGAGCCAGCCCTACAGTAAACCCTCACCTGGAGCCGGGTCGTCTGCAGAGCCAGCCCTACAGTAAACCGTCACCTGGAGCCGAGTCGTCCATCTGCAGAGCCAGCCCTACAGTAAACCGTCACCTGGAGCCGAGTGGTCCATCTGCAGAGCCAGCCCTACAGTAAACCCTCACCTGGAGCCGGGTCGTCTGCAGAGCCAGCCCTACAGTAAACCCTCACCTGGAGCCGAGTGGTCCATCTGCAGAGCCAGCCCTACAGTAAACCGTCACCTGGAGCCGAGTGGTCCATCTGCAGAGCCAGCCCTACAGTAAACCCTCACCTGGAGCCGGGTCGTCTGCAGAGCCAGCCCTACAGTAAACCCTCACCTGGAGCCGAGTGGTCCATCTGCAGAGCCAGCCCTACAGTAAACCCTCACCTGGAGCCGAGTGGTCCATCTGCAGAGCCAGCCCTGCAGTAAACCATCACCTGGAGCCGGGTCGTCTGCAGAGCCAGCCCTACAGTAAACCCTCACCTGGAGCCGAGTGGTCCATCTGCAGAGCCAGCCCTACAGTAAACCATCACCTGGAGCCGGGTCGTCTGCAGAGCCAGCCCTACAGTAAACCGTCACCTGGAGCCGAGTCGTCCATCTGCAGAGCCAGCCCTACAGTAAACCATCACCTGGAGCCGAGTCGTCCATCTGCAGAGCCAGCCCTACAGTAAACCGTCACCTGGAGCCGAGTCGTCCATCTGCAGAGCCAGCCCTGCAGTAAACCGTCACCTGGAGCCGAGTCGTCCATCTGCAGAGCCAGCCCTACAGTAAACCCTCACCTGGAGCCGGGTCGTCTGCAGAGCCAGCCCTACAGTAAACCATCACCTGGAGCCGAGTCGTCCATCTGCAGAGCCAGCCCTACAGTAAACCGTCACCTGGAGCCGAGTCGTCCATCTGCAGAGCCAGCCCTGCAGTAAACCGTCACCTGGAGCCGAGTCGTCCATCTGCAGAGCCAGCCCTACAGTAAACCGTCACCTGGAGCCGAGTCGTCCATCTGCAGAGCCAGCCCTACAGTAAACCCTCACCTGGAGCCGGGTCGTCTGCAGAGCCAGCCCTACAGTAAACCGTCACCTGGAGCCGAGTCGTCCATCTGCAGAGCCAGCCCTACAGTAAACCGTCACCTGGAGCCGAGTCGTCCATCTGCAGAGCCAGCCCTACAGTAAACCGTCACCTGGAGCCGAGTGGTCCATCTGCAGAGCCAGCCCTACAGTAAACCGTCACCTGGAGCCGAGTCGTCCGTCTGCAGAGCCAGCCCTACAGTAAACCGTCACCTGCCGTGGTCGCGGTGGACAGCTGCTGCCAGCTGAGGGTTCCTTAAACGTTTCCAACGGATATCCCGAAGCTGAGACTTTCTCCCGGCAACTCTGACCCGTTCAGGGGCGGAAATCCCGGGGGGGACAGGGGGGACAGTCCCCCCCATTAGTAAAGCTGTCCCCCCCTAGAATAATTTGAGACAGAATTAATAATTTTGGAACAATGCAGTATTATTTAGTAGTGATGAACCAAAATGAACATTTGTGGCCGAAACCGAAATCGAAAATAATAATAAACAGTAAAATCTCATTACACTTAAAACAAGAGTCATCACCAGAAAAATAACTTGTTATTTGACAATTTTCACCTGTTTCAAGTAAATTTTCACTTGAAATAATTAGAAAAATCTGCCAGTGGAACAAGATTTATCTTATAAGCAAAAAAATCTTGTTCCACTGGCAGATTTTTCTACTTATTTCAAGTGAAAATCTACTTGAAACAGGTGAAAATTGTTGTTTTTTTCCAGTGATGAGTCTTGTTTTAAGTGTAATGAGATTTTTTTTAACTAAAAATGAGACATTTTAACTAGAAATAAGACAGATATTCTTGTTAAGATTGTGGGTTTTTGTATCAGTGTATTATGTCAGATGTGTGTATTATTGCACCTTCCACCTAATACCATTGTTTTGTATTACTCTAAGAAAGGTCTTCTGCCTGTTTGAGATAGAGATGAAAATGTCAAAATGCTGAATTAAAGGAAGGCTAAAACTTTTATTCCTTGTCCCCCCCTGGATTTATTCTCTAAAATCTTACTGTTTATTGTCCCCCCCAACTATGAAACGGGATTTTCGCCCCTGGACCCGTTCTTTTACAGAACTCTTCTAATTATAGAGGCAATGTGCATGACGTCACAGCGGGTTACGACCACTGAGTGTCAGAAAGACTTAGGGCCTGATTTACTAAGATCCTAAATAAAGAGTACTAAATTGCGTGTGCACTGAAAAAGTTTGCTCGTGCTGTTGTTGTGTGTTTTGCGGGTGATCAACTAAGATTGCGTGCACAATTGATAACAGGTGCAAACCTCAGTATTTAAATGAGGTGTTGCGTCTTACGGTTTGCGCCATGGAGAGTCTGGATGGAAAGCAGGATAGTCGCAAGCGCAAAATGAAATTTGACGAGTTGGAGTTAGAGATATTAGTGGAAGAGGCAAATAAACACATTCATAAACTACAGCAAAGAAATGTAAACATTACCAAAATAAACGCAATATGGGAGAAAATCTGCAATAGAATAAATGCAGTTGGTAAGACAAAAAGAACGGCAGATGAGGTTAAAAGAAGGTGGCAAGATATAAGGCAAAGAACTAAAGAAAAAGTGGCCTTTAATAAAACTTGTGCAACCATTTTTAAAATAGCATGCAGCAGAATAAAGACTCTCTCTCTGCGTATGTAGCACCCTATAATGTAATAATTTCCTATAATGTAATAATTTCCTATAAAGTAATAATTTCCTGAAAATGTAATAACGCCTGAAAATGTAATAAAATTTGCAATTAACTCAATCGAAAATGTAATAAAACCCGATAATATAATAACTTGACCAATAATGTAATAAAATATCCTGACGGATATTGTAATAACATTTTTACAGATAATGTAATACCTTATTACATTATTGGGAATTTATTACATGGAACTAAAGTCTGCAATTTAACCCAATAGTCATTCTGGTGTTTCAAATCCAGCGTATAAAACATTCTTAGATACTTAAAACACAAAATGTAGAACTCTGGACTGAAAATGAACATATATATTACATTATTTGTCAAGTATTACATTATCAGTTTTGGAAGAAAAAAAAACTCACCTGAAAATGTAATAAATTCCCAATTATCTAATAAGTTATTACATTATCGGTAAAAATGTTATTGCAATATCAGTCTGGATATTTTATTACATTATTGGTTAAGTTATTACATTATTGGGTTTTATTACATTTTCGATTGAGTTAAGTGGAAATTTTATTACATTTTCAGGCCTTATTACATTTTCAGGAAATTATTACATTATAGGAAATTATTACATTATAGGGTGCTACATGCGTATTCTTTGATTTTGGATGTCGCCTCCTTGTCACAATAACAGCAGCCATCGGTGCGTAATGCTGGGCAGATTAGCACCTTCCTTTGGAACGTATTAAATACAGACGCAATCACAATACGCGCAATTACTTTCAGGCTTGGTAAATCTCATTGCGTGTGGTAAATGGACATATTTGCATTTTCCCCTCCCAGTATTTAGGATTTCTGGCGGGTACGCCCCATATTGATTATTCATCAGGGCAAAAGTACTAAATGAACAGCGTGTGCTATTTTGCTCATTTGAGAGACGCAGTCCTCTTTGCACGCTGTTAGTAGATCAGCTGGCACTTTGGTTTGCGGGTGATGTCAAGTTTGCACACGTTTTTACACACGCAAACCTTTAGTAAATAAGGCCCTGAGTGTCAGAAAGACTGAGTGTCAGAAAGACTGAGTGTCAGAAAGACTGAGTGAATAAAGACTGAGTGTCAGAAAGACTGAGTGTCAGCGTAAACTTTCAGTTTGAGCAACTGGAAAACATCTAAAATGGGAAAGAGCTGTTGTGCGATCGACTGTACTCATAGATTTAGCAAGAAATCAGAGTTATCGTTTTACAGACTGCCGAAAAATCAGCTTAAGAGAGACAAATGGATCGCTGCAATTCACAGAAACAACTGGATTCCAGGACAGAAACGTGGATTTGTGGTTCCCATTTTGTATCAGGTAATGTTGGATTTTTGGGTAGCTAACGTTAAACGGTCAAATCATAAAGTTCGGTATCCTCATCACTTTAATTTCTACAACAAATCCTGCCTTGGGGTGGGGTGGGAGGCAACCCCGCCACCCGCGAGACCAGAGGCCGACAAGAAAGAACCCGGAACCCAGGCCACCGGCAACCCCACAGAGGGGTCGTTCTTGTCTCGGGGCGTGGTCCAGAGTAAGGGGCGTGGTCCACAGTAAGGGGGCGTGATCATGAGTAAAGGGGCGTGGTCCAGAGTAAGGGGGCGTGGTTCAGAGTAAGGGGGCGTGGTTCAGAGTAAAGGGGCGTGGTCCATATTAAGGGGACATGGTCCAGTGGGGAAGTGAGGTTAATGCAGACCCTCTTATACCTGCCACTTGTGGATGAAGTTTGTTCTTCATGGAGTGATGGACTCGTTACCTCGTAACCTCTTCCTGAGTGATGTGTGGCAACCGCTGCTTATCAGAGGTCACAGCTTATATCTTTCCTCCTAGGCATTGGGTTGAAAACAACATTCAATGATTCAAGCAAACTGATCAGAAACATCTAAACCAGGGGTCGGCAGCCCAAAACGTTGAAAGATCCATATTGAACCAAAAACACAAAAGACAAAAATGTCTGGAGCCGCAAAAAATAAAAAGTCTTGTATCAGAATTAGAATGAAGGAAACACATGCTGCATGTTTCTATGTTAGTTAGAACTGGGGGAAGATTTATTTATTCATTATGCACTTCGAGAAAAAAGTCGAAATGTCAAGATTAATGTTAAAGTACAATCTTGAGAAAAAAGTTGAAATGTCGAGAAAAAAGTGGAAATGTCGAGGAAAAAGTCGAAATGTCGAGATTAAAAATGAACGGAAAAAGGAAGAAAAAAAGAGAAAAAGGGAAAAAAAGAAGGAAAAAAAGGAAAAAAAGTGAAAAAAGGAATAAAAAAAGGAAAAAAAAAGGTCAAACATTTCGTTAAGCTCATATCATAATTGCCTAATTCTAAGGCATTCAAATACAACTTAGCAAATATGCTAACGATTTGTGTAAAAGCTCCAGGAGCCACTAGGGCGGCGCTAAAGAGCCGCGGGTTGAGACCCCTGATCTGGATCATACAGACGCGCTTGTACTGACTGATGATTTGATCGACACCATTTAAACGTCATGATTCCTAAAGAGGCAGAAACAGCTGCTTCGTTGTCCAGACGTTGTTCTGCAGGTTTTTGAATAAATTACATGTTATAGTCTGCTCGTCATCCAAGGTCATATTTACCTAAATAACTAAATATCTGGTAAGGAGAGGATGATTTTGAGATAAAAAGCTTGGGAATGGAGTGATGTACTTTTCTCCCGTAATGAGGCTGCAAACACGAGGTCCTGGGTTCTCGTGCTTTCATGTTCCGCTGATGTCTCGGGGATCCCAGAGACAGCCGTGATATTAGCTCATCACAGATGCATGATTTAATCACGGCGCCAGGTCAACATGGAATAATTCCATCAGAATAATGAGAACGAGAAATGAGGCGAACGGGGGGGACGCAGAGGAAATAAAATGAATACATTAATCCACATCCAGCGTTGATCTGAAGGAGAGAGCGGAGAGCGAAGACGGAGCTGAAACTCCGCTCAGCCACGGCTGTTTGATCGTTACAGACTTTTGAAATAATCGCACGGATTTAAGAATTAGAATAAACATGCACGTTGGTCAGATGGTGCATTAACCCCGTGATTCTGTTTCCCAACAACATCTGCGAGGCTTCTAAGCTTTGCTGAATGAATCTGCCAGATTCCCCAGTGAAGGAAAAACAGGCGTGACGAGATTGACTTGACAGGATTAAATGTTTTAAAGGAATTATTATCTTTTTTTATCTTTTTTTTTTTTACCTTGTCTGCATATATATTAAGGGCAGTGGCGGCCTTTGGCATCAGGGGGCCCGTTTCAATATTAAATATGGGGCCCTATGTATTACTATATTTGCCAGCTATGTGTCCTGCGTCCGTGACGCATTATAAGCTGAAAGAACGCAGTAAACGCATCCATGCTTTGGTGTTATTAGAGTGGGCGGCAGCCGCTGCTGTAGTCGGTGCAGATGCTGGACCAAAGAAAGAAAAAAAGTGCATTCTCACTGCTTTCCTATTAATAATCTGTCTAAAACAGCCTTTCTCAACCTTTTTTCAGTCATGACACCTTTCAAAAGTGAATAAAATCTCACGACACCCCAGAGTAAAATATAATTAAAAACCGCACTGCATCGCTCTGACTGTAAATGCATAAGTCCTGTTTATTTTGTATCAATAACTTCAACACGTTAACTGCACCAGAGTAGAAGTCATCGTTCACTGCTGTGCTTGGTTGCCACGCTGATGGACAGAAACTATGGTGATTTTTAAAAGAAAGAAAGACTGCCTAAAAAGACTTTTCCAGCCGGCTTCACGCCGGCCGTTCAAAGTGAAGCCTGTTTTATGGTTCTGCGTTAAATCGACGCAGAGCCTACGCCGTAACGTACGCGGCGAAGCGCACCGTACGTGCGAGGAAATTCGGACTGGCACAGCTGATTTAGCGGAGCTCTTTAATGCAGAAACAGAGGATGAGACTTCGATGGGTTTGATTAATGTAAAAACGGAAATAAAGTACAATCAAACAAAGTTTTTCTCCCGCGCGCGTGTGTGTGTGTGTGTGTAGACGGCGCCTTTACGCTCGGTGCGCTGTGTTTTAAATACAGAAATGACACAAAACCGAGGGTGCCTTTCCACACGGCGCCCGTATGGTCGCGTATTTAGGCTTTATGTGAAATGTCAGAATAGGTAATTTTTTGACTACACCCCTGAAGCAGTCAGACGACACCCCAGGGTGCTGCGACAGACCAGTCCTATCTCCGAGCCGTAGTTGGGAGAGCTGGTATTTAAATACTGTTTCTGGCTCGTTCCTGGTAACCGGCGGTTGTCTAGGAGTCCGGGAAAAGTGAAGGAAAAAAGGACGGAGGAAAAATACTGTCCGTGGAACGTCGCACATTTATTACAAACTTGTAAAGAGCAAACAAAACACGTGAGGGCCGACGACTGAAACTAACGGAGGACACACTGAAGTAACTGAACATGTGTACCGGTCTTCCACACGCGCACACCTGCATCTCCCTCTCTCTCCTCCGCTGCACCCACTACGTCTCACACACACACACCCGAACACAGACACCGCCTTAAAGGGGACCGGGCTGGCCGGTAACACTACTCACAGCTTTCTTTTTTATATCTGCTAATTTACGCTTTTCAGCACCACTCTGGTATGTTCGTTTCATTTTTCTTGGATGTTAGCTGGTTAGTTTAATGGCGGGTAGTGATTTATTATTGTGTCTTCCTTGCGCATTTATTTTTTTGTCAGTCAGTTGGGGGCCCCCTGGTGGCCGGGGCCCGTTTCAACTGAAACGGTTGAAACATAGGTAAGGCCGCCTATGATTAAGGGTTAATACCAAGTTTGGTAAAACGTAAAGCATATACATGCATTTTAATCTTCTTAATTTCTTTAATCTTTTTTTTGTTATTGTTTTTTAAACATATATGTAAGAGGGATGGGGGAGGGGCTGCAAATCTGACATGAGAGAAACACAGGAAAACACAGAAAAACACAGGAAAACACAGGAAAACACAGGAAAACACAGGAAAACACAGGAAAACACACAACGAGCACACAGGCTAGGGCTGGGCGATATGGACCAAAAGTCATATCTCCATATTTTCTAGCTGAATGGCGATACTCGATATATATCGATATTTTTTCTGTGCCATAATTGGGGTTTCCCCCAAAGCATTATAGCATAGCATCTCTGTTAGCATCTCTGTTAGCATCTCTGTTAGCATCTTTGTTAGCATCTCTGTTAGCATCTCTGTTAGCATCTCTGTTAGCATCTCTGTTAGAATCTCTGTTAGCATCTCTGTTAGCATCTCTGTTAGCATCTCTGTTAGCATCTCTGTTAGCATCTCTGTTAGCTTCTCTGTTAGCTTCATTTTTTCTGATCAAACCCTTAAAAAAACAGTCAGTTTTAATACAAAGCCTCGTGCCAAATGTCACACAGGTTCCTTTATTAACAGAGGTCTGCACAATATCAACATGTATAAAACAAATGAAATAAAAATAAACTGCCTGCATATATAGAATAAAAATGCTTCTTGAATAAAATAAAACAAATATCCCTTTCCTGCATAACAATTAAATTAAAATACACTGTAATTAATACAATGTAGACAGTAACAGGCAGACTTTTCCACTGAGGTTGACAGTTGTGCAAATAACAAAACATTTGTGCAAATCTCAAATAAAACATTCAAGTCAATTTGTCACAAAATAAGCTATATCAAAATCATAAAAAAAAATGTAAAAAAAAAAAAAAAATCAAAATCGATATAAACGATATTGTCTCGTACCATATCGCGTTTGAAAATATATCGATATAAATTAAAATCTCGATATATCGCCCAGCCCTAACACGAGCCTTTGGAATCTGCAAGAGAGAAAAGAAACAAACAGAAACGAGAACAGGCAGAGACACAAACAGCAACCAGACCTGGGGCCTCATTTATAAAACTCGCTTGCGCACAAAACAGGGCTTAAAAGATACGCACGCCACATTCTACGCAAAGGTTGGGATTTAAAACAAATAAACTAACGGAAAAATGTGCGTATCTTTACGCCAACCCCGACCCTAGAGCACGAACATTTTGAAGTTATGGGGAACTGGCGACGCAGGCGGTGAGGTGGTGAAATGAAGCCAGATTCATGTCATACTTTTAGGGCCAAATCCACAAAGAATAGATTGCGCCCGCAAATAGCGCTGTGAATTGCGTCGCATTTGCGCCCGCAATTTCCCCCGCTTTAAGATCCTATTCACAAAAGATTTTGCTCTAATGATATGCCGGCGCAAACACGCCCATAAAGTTTTGCAGTAACTTCATTAACACCGGATCGGGATCAGATCAGGATCTGATGGTAATTCATGTTCTGTGTTTTGCTACACACACCTACAGGTCAGCTGTTAAACACACACATTCTAGATGTATATGTTTATATGGTGGAATTGTTTGTAATAAAGCAGCCCTTTACTGTATGGATGAATGCTGAGCTCCTGTTATTTTTATTTTTAAATCCGAGATAAGTCCACAACCCCACTTGATCTGACTGTCTACAGTCATGTCTGACTGTAGATTTCACCCTTAATATCATTCAGTATCACACAGGCTTGAATGATATTGAAGAGAGAGAGAAACAGAGACAGAGGCGAGTGAGGAGTTTGCGCGCAGTTAATACACGCTTCGAAAACACGGTATTTGCTCCACTATTTTTGCGTGTGGCAAATAGCCCTGGCCTTTATGAATTAGACGGTTTTTGCAATGAGGCTTTTTTGCATAGAAAGGAATGTATGAATATTACCTAATTTACATCCATGCAAATGGCACAGGCGCACCATGACACTATTTGCTTGGCAGCGCAGTTTGTGGTGCAATTCGCCCTTTGCGGGTGCTTTGTGAATTAGACGCTCTCTTTTTGTCTCATTTGCACCGGTTTAGCGGCCGCAAAAGCCGCGCAATCCTTTTGTGGATTTGGCCCTTAATGTCATCACATATCAGACTTATAGATCCATGTACACCCAAGCCGGTGTTCTGCCGAGGTGTCCTACCTCGGCAGAAAATACTACCGTACGATCCCCGTTTCTTTTATCTCAGTTTCTTTTTTTTCAAAGGCTTTTTCATGCAAATCGATGATTTAACAGCAGGAAGTCAGAATGTGCTTCCACATAGATAAATGTTGATGTCTATGTGGAAGCGTGATCTGACGGGGTATTTTCATCTGTCAAATCATCCTACCTGCATTTATCTATGTGGAAGCGTGATCTGACGTTTTTTTTCTTCCGCCGAAGCGTCGTACACGTAGATCTATGTGAAGCACATTCTGACTTCCTGCTGTTAAATCGTCTATTTGCATGAAAAAGCCTTTGAAAAAAAAGAAACTGAGATAAAACAAACGGGGATCTTACGGTAGTATTTTCTGCCGAGGTAGGAGAACTCGGTAGAACACCGGCTCGACACATGACTCATTCATCCTGACACACAGCAGAAACAGACTGCAGGTGGCGCTGCGCATGCTCAGCAGGCTCATTCATATGCAAATACAGTCATCAAGTAGTTTGCATTGCCCATTTATGGTATGAAGTGGGCGTGTAGAGGGCGGGGTATGAGGCGAATTCACCTGCGCAACCTTCCAGCTGGACTGTGATTTATAAAGAGAACATTGCGTGAAGATTATGGAGGATTTTTTGTGCCAAAAATAAATAAATAAATACACCATTAATTAATTAAAATGGGAATGAAATATATCATTAATTAATTAAATGTGTCATTAATTAATTAAAATTAGAATTAAATATGTCATTAATTAATTAAAATACAATTCATTTTAAGTAAGAAAATATATTTATTATTTCAGCATTTAATTAATTAATGACACATTTAATTAAAGATTTTGTGTTGTGTGTGAATCATGAAATGTAAAACTGCATTTAATTAATTAATGACACATTTAATTAATGATTTGGTGTTGCTGCGTGTGAATCATGAAATGTAAAACTGTCAGTTTCTAAATATATTTTTTTACTTAAAATGAATTGTATTTTAATTAATTATTGACATATTTAATTCTAATTTTAATTAATTAACGACACATTTAATTAATTAATGATATATTTCATTCGCATTTTAATTAATTAATGATGTTTTGATAATTTATTTATTTAATTTTGGCACAAAAAATCCTCCATAGCAGATGTGCATGCACACGGTTTTATAAATCCAGATTTTTTTTTTGCGCCCGCCATTTTCGGCTTTTAGGCGCACATACACTTTTAATATGAATCCTACGCACTCTTTTATAAATGAGGCCCCAGGTCTCTAAAACTGAATCAGGACTAGACTACTGCGATTATCTGTCCCTAAAACTGTGGGGTGAGTGTGTAGGTGAGTGAGCAGGTGTGTGTGTCTGTGTAAATGTGTGTGTGCAAAGTGAAAACACGGCTTTACCTGAACTGCAACTACAGTGGAGGATGGAGGGAACAGCCGCGCCACCCAAAGACCAGAAACCGACAAGGAGGAAACCCGAACCCGGGCCACCAGCCGGCCCACGGAGGACCAGAAGAGGGTGGGACGAAACCCCCAGCCAGCAAGCCCCGCCCCCTCCCAGCAGGTGGAATCCACGTTAAATGATCAATATTTTAGGAAAACTTACCTGAATAAATGTCGGCTTAATATGTGAGATTCTCCACAGTTTCTATTAGCTGGCCATCCAGCGAGACTCAGTTATACAAATATTACGCTATTATTCCAAGCTGAACTCATGCAGCTATTTGTCCAAGAGGTCCTCAGGAGGATTTATTAGGGCCTTTTTTCCCCCTAAACGTGCCCCAAAAGTCACCAAATTCTGCACCAAGCCAGGCCTGGTGATAAATGTGATATTTAATGGTTACATTAATGGGCGTGGCCTAACGGCTCAACAGCGCCCCCTAGAAAACTTTGTGTCTCAAGCCCCACAATACGGTTTGACGTACATGCACGAAAATCGGTACACACCTGTATCATGTCACAACTTAAAGAAAAGTCTCTTGGCGCCATGGCCCAAACCCAACAGGAAGTCAGACATTTTGAACATTCTGAATGAATTGCGTAATTTTGGAGCAATATATGCCATTCCTTCGAGAATTAATTCAGCCCGAAGTGTATCGTGCACCCAGATGTGTTATACATCAAAATGAGCGTCTCCATCCTGCGACTACACGCATTACTTTTCTCTTTCAAAAGTGTTACCGTGGCGACGCTAGACGCCAACAAGCGCACCCCCCCTTCATCTGATTGGTCCATATTTGATAGGGCCCCAAAAGTCACCAAATTTTGCACGCAAGCCAGGTCTGGTGATAAATGTGATATTTAATGGTTTGCATTAATAGGCGTGGCCTAACGGCTCAACAGCGCCCCCTAGAAAACTTTGTGCCTCAAGCCCCACAATACGGTTTGACGTACATGCACGAAAATCGGTACACACCTGTATCATGGCACAACTTAAAGAAAAGTCTCTTGGCGCCATGGCCGAAACTGAACAGGAAGTCGGCCATTTTGAATTAATCGTGTAATTTTGGCGAAATGTATGCCATTCCTTCGGCAGTTAATTCAGACCGAACCGTAACGTGCACCCAGGTGTGTTATACATCAAAATGTGCGTCTCCATCCTGCAACGACGCGCATTACTTTTCTCAGTCAAAAGCGTTACCGTGGCGACGATTGGCGCAAATTAGCCCCGCCCCTTCTTCTGATTGGTCCATATCTGATAGTTCCTATTTTCTGTCATAACTTTTGAATGGTTTGATACAGAGAGTCGTGGGTGGTTTCATCCTCTAAATGTCCAGGTCTGAAGAATCTACATCAAGTCATACAAGCTTCCACTGCAGCCTGAACCTGCACATGGGTGGCTATAAGGGGCTCCTTAGAAATAAAACCAACCCGAAAGAACATCAGTTATGTCCTGCAGGACAAACACCTCTTCTTCTGTCCAGATAGAAAGAAACTGCTTGATTGGTGCACGAGCGCTCCGTCCTCCCGGCCCACGAGCAGGAACACCGAGCCTCATCTGGGAGCTGGAGGAACTTCAAATTCAGATTTCAAGAGGCGAGTCAACTACGGAAGAGTATCAGGGCCATGCAGGAGAAAAAATATCTGAGAGGGGAAGATTTATTTTTATTGTGCACTTCGAGAAAAAAGTAGATGCCGAGAAAAAAGTCGAAATGTCGAGATTAGTGTTGAAATATAATTTCAAGAATAAAGTGTAAATGTTTCCTCTGGCCCATCAAATCCAGTTAGAGCGACTGACAGCTTTGTAGCAGCACCCGTAACTAACTAACTAACTAACTAACTAACTAACTAACTTACATCCTCGGAGTGGAACGTTAAGGGTACGTTTCTGAAGTTATGCAACTGCATTTGTGTGATATGTGTTTTCTCGACAATTCAACTTTTTTCTCGACATTTTGACTTTTTTCTCGACAATTTGACTTTTTTCCCGAAGTGCATAATGAAAAAAAAATATTCCTCCTCTAAAATACTATCTTTATTATTCTCCTGTCTGGCCCTAATACTCTTCCGTAGTCAACAGACCACTTTATAAATGTTAAAGCAAGAGAAAACCTGGTTTTCATAATAGGTCCCCTTTAATCTCAACATTTTGACTTTTTTTCTCGACATTTTGACCTTTTTTCTCAAACATTTCGACTTTTTTTCTTGACATTTTTACTTTTTTTCTCGACATTTTGACTTTTTTTCTCGACATTTTTACTTTTTTTCTTGACATTTTGACTTTTTTTCTCGACATTTTGACTTTTTTTCTCGACATTTTGACTTTTTTTCTTGACATTTTGAATTTTTTTCTCGTCATTTTGACTTTTTTCTCAACATTTCGACTTTTTTCTCGACATTTCGACTTTTTTCTCGACATTTTGACTTTTTTTCTTGACATTTGACTTTTTTTCTCGACATTTCGACTTTTTTCTCGACATTTTGAGTTTTTTTCTTGACATTTTGACTTTTTTTCTCAACATTTCGACTTTTTTCTCGAAATGTAAACCTTTTTTTTTCGACATTTCAACTTTTTTTTCTCGAAATTTCAACTTTTTTTCTCGACATTTCAACTTTTTTTCTCGACATTTTGACTTTTTTCTCCACATTTCGACTTTTTTCTCGACAATTTGACTTTTTTCCCGAAGTGCATAATGAAAAAAAAATATTCCTCCTCTAAAATACTATCTTTATTATTCTCCTGCCTGGCCCTAATACTCTTCCGTAGTCAACAGCAGCGAACGTTAGGAAGGTATTAAGAGGTGAAGGCTGGGTTGTTGTGGTGTTGATTCACCGCTCTGCTGTGAGTTGGTCTGCTCTCGGTTCTGCCGCCGGGTCTCCTGGGAGGGTCAGATATTTCCCCCCCGACGACCCGCGGACCTGCAGCTCTGCTGAACCGGAACCCGACGACCCGCGGACCTGCAGATATTTCCCCCCCGACGACCCGCGGACCTGCAGCTCTGCTGAACCGGAACCCGACGACCCGCGGACCTGCAGATATTTCCCCCCCGACGACCCGCGGACCTGCAGCTCTGCTGAACCGGAACCCGACGACCCGCGGACCTGCAGCTCTGCTGAACCGGAACCGTGAAGGGCTGGCAGGTGAGAGAGTGTCTGACCCGAAACACGGGGAAGTGCTGGGGGTTCCACTCACAGAGGATCTGCATAAGTGGAGTGGATGAACGGAGAGATGGGAGGATGAATGGAGAGATGGGAGGATGAACGGAGAGATGGGAGGATGAACGGAGAGATGGGAGGATGAACGGAGAGATGGGAGGATGAACGGAGAGATGGGAGGATGAACGGAGAGATGGGAGGATGAACGGAGAGATGGGAGGATGAACGGAGAGATGGGAGGATGAACGGAGAGATGGGAGGATGAACAGAGAGATGGGAGGATGAACGGAGAGATGGGAAGCGTTAGCCGACCGAGCCTGATAACGGCCGCACTACGGCCCGTCATCTGAAACGTGGTCGTCAGTGTGGCGTTCAGTGTTAAAGGGGACCAATTATGACATCTAATATCTACTTTAAACAGGCTTTGAATGTCTTAAAAACAAGCTTTTGATTGTTTTTGCTAAATAAATTAGAAATTCAGCCTCTGATCCATGTCTTTATCTTCCCATTCTCTAACCTCATTATCTATGCAGGATTCTGAGTGGGCGGGGCTATGATAATGAGGCTCTGTGCTGATTGGCTGCCTGAATGACACGATACACGGCTACGAAAAAATGGAGGAAGCTCCGGCCGGCGGAGTTATTTACACCGTGTCCTAACTGCATGTGATTAGAGCGAGCATCAGCGACAAAATCAATTCCATGTCTTTATTTTCTATTGGACTGTCCTAACTGGACGTTTTAAGCTGAACATTTGTCGGACGTCCTGCTTCTATTTTCTTCCTGTCTCTCGCGTTGAAAGGCGGTTGAAAGCGCTGTAGGAAACAGTCATGATGAGGAACGGCTGATCCAGTTAGTTGAAATGTGATTGGTTCGCTTGGTAGCAACGCCTTTCCGGTTTCAGGTTTGAAACAGTCGTGCTTTCAGCCTCTTTTCTTCGTCTATATGTGATTTTTTTTGTTTTGTTTTTTTGCACAATAGTTGTCCTTATCTCTTTCATTCACTGTGACTGGAAAAGAAGGATAGACCATTCAGGAAAAGATCACAAACTATCGGTCGCGGGGGGAACTGCACCGTGGCGAAATGGAGTGACGGAGAAGTCTGAAGGATTCACGACGGCGTCACGGTGACGACGGCGTCACGGTGACGACGTCACGGTGACGACGGCGTCACGGTGACGACGGCGTCACGGTGACGACGGCGTCACGGTGACGACGGCGTCACGGTGACGACGGCGTCACGGTGACGGCGTCACGGTGACGGCGTAGGCACGGCGTCGATTTGACGCAGAACCATAATTCAGCCTTTGAGGTTAAAGTCAAAGGAAAGGAACACAATGTGATGTTTGTAATAGTTCCAGAGGGATATGACGAAGCATGTGAACGGCTGGGCCGAGTCAAGAGAGTGTATTGTATCGATGCACAGGACAGTGGAAAGACAATCTTGGATCAGTATCCAGGCGGGTTCCGGCTCCACTAAGAGGGAAGCTAAAACAAGAACTTGACCGAATGGAGTCACTGGGAGCAGGGGCGAAAATCCCGGGGGGGACAGGGGGGACAAGTCCCCCCCATTAGTAAAGCTGTCCCCCCCTAGAGTAATTTGAGACAGAATTAATAATTTTGGAACAATGCAGTAGTATTTAGTAGTGATGCACCAAAATGAAAATTTGTGGCCGAAACCGAAATCGAAAATAATAATAAACAGTAAAGTCTCATTACACTTAAAACAAGAGTCATCACCAGAAAAATAACTTGTTATTTGACAATTTTCACCTGTTTCAAGTAAATTTTCACTTGAAATAAGTAGAAAAATCTGCCAGTGGAACAAGATTTATCTTCTCATTGCAAGCAAAAAAATCTTGTTCCACTGGCAGATTTTTCTACTTATTTCAAGTGAAAATCTACTCGAAACAGGTGAAAATTGTTGTTTTTTCCAGTGATGAGTCTTGTTTTAAGTGTAATGAGATTTTCTTTAACTAAAAATGAAACATTTTAACTAGAAATAAGACAGTTATTCTTGCTAAGATTGTGGGTTTTTGCAGTGTATTATGTCAGATGTGTGTATTATTGCACCTTCCACCAATACCATTGTTTTGCTCTAAGAAAGCTCTTCTGCCTGTTTGCGAGATAGAATTGAAAATGTCAAAATGCTGTATTAAAGGAAGGCTAAAACTTTTATTCCTTGTCCCCCACTGGATTAATTCTCTAAAATTTTACTGTTTATTGTCCCCCCCAACTATGAAACGGGATTTTCGCCCCTGACTGGGAGTAATAAAGAAGGCCGAGCTGCCCACCGAGTGGGGGAATTCAAGTAGTACATGATACTTTAGACAGGTATCAATCACATCCTGAGACCATTCTATCAATGTCTTCATTAATTCCTGGCCAATAAACGGCTGTTCTGGCCCTCCTCTTGCATGTTTCCATTCCGAGGTTTCCCTCGTGCAGCCTTTTCAGCATTTCTCACCTCAGTGACTGAGGAATGACTGTTCTTTCTGAGTAAAAGCCCATGAACAACACTCAGCTCTGCTCTGATGTTGTAAAACAGTCGACATTCACCTCTAGGCCAGCCGTCATTCAGATTCTTCATTACCTTCTGTAGCACAAGGTCTTTCTCTGTTTCAACTGCAATCTGCTTGGATTTCAGACACAGGCAGTGATTCAGTGATCAGATTGACATCAGTCTCTGTAGAACTCTCACTCGGACGGAGCATCAACAAGCTCAATGTGTTTACCTGGTACATGAATCAAGTCAAACTCATAGTGTTGTAACTTCATCATCATTCTGAGTTCTCAGTGACATCTCGCTGAGATTTTTCTTGATAATGGACATTAATGGCTTATGGTCTGTTTCTGCTTCAAACTTTGGCAGGCCATAGACATAGTTGTGAAACTTCTCAAATCCATACACCAGTCCTAAACACTCTTTTTCAGTTTGTGCATAGCGACACTCAGCTGCAGTCATCACTCTTGATGCGTAGGCGACTGGTCTCCAATCTTCTCCATGAGCCTGGAGTAACACAGCTCCAAGTCCATTTTTTGATGAGTCCGTGGATATTTTAATCTTCTTAGGGCCTGATTTACTAAGATCCTAAATAAAGAGTACTAAATTGCGTGTGCACTGAAAAAGTTGCGCGTGCTGTTGTTGTGTGTTTTGCGGGTGATCAACTAAGAATGCGTGCACAATTGATAACAGGCGCAAACAGCAGTATTTAAATGAGGTGTTGCGTGTCTTACGGTTTGCACCATGGAGAGTCTGGATGGAAAGCAGGATATAGTCGCAAGCGCAAAATGAAATTTGACGAGTTGGAGTTAGAGATATTAGTGGAAGAGGCAAATTGTTGTGCCGTATTCAGCACCCCTGCCGTGAAAAGCACCCCCTCGTATATTCAATGGTAAGTAGACCAAGAAAAAAAAAAACACACTGACACTTCAATATATTTATATATACACTCACACAAACACATACTTAGGAGTTTATATTATATATATTTACAAATATTATGGAAGACAACACAGTAAGCAGGCTATTAATTAATGACATCAATAACCATTTACGCGATTTTTTTTTTTTTACCCGAATCCATGAGCGCATTTAAACATGAATCATTAACACAAAACTGGACGCTAAACAGAACGTGACACAGAATGAGAATATAATTTTTGTCAGACGAGGGGGTTCTTTTCACGGCAGGGGTGCTGAATACGGCACAACACCGGGGTATGACAACTGCAGAACATATAGGCGCACAATAAGAATCACTTTTTTCTCCATGAAAACACGTGATTTATTTATTATCACAAATAAAAAAATGAAGGTGCCTCCTGTGGCAACCTTTTGCTGAATAATACTCGATTTAACATTCAAATAAAATATTTCTCCTTTTGCATGTGGAGATTAGCACCTTCCTTTCAAACGTATTAAATACAGACGCAATCACAATCCCCGCAATTACTTTCAGGCTTGGTAAATCTCATTGCGCGTGGTAAATGGACCTATTTGCATGTTCCCCTCCCAGTATTTAGCGATTTCTGGCGGGTACGCCCCATATTGATTATTCATCAGGGCAAAAGTACTAAATGAATAGCATGTGCTATTTTGCTCATTTGAGAGACGCAGTCCTCTTTGCACGCTGTTAGTAGATCAGCTGGCACTTTGGTTTGCGGGTGATGTCAAGTTTGCACACGTTTTTACACACGCAAACCTTTAGTAAATCGGGCCCTTGATGCGTAGGCGACTGGTCTCCAATCGTCTCCATGAGCCTGGAGTAACACAGCTCCAAGTCCATCTTTTGATGAGTCAGTGGATATTTTAATCTTCTTAGATGGATCAAAGAATGTCAGCACTGGCCCTGTTGTGAGTTTTCATCTGTGCCCATTCTTCCTCGTGCTTATTAGTCCACTTGAACTCCATTCCGTCATGCAGCAGCTGTCTCAGGTGGACAGTTTTGGAGGACAGGTTTGGTATGAATTATCCACCAAAATTGATCATTCCATGCACTCAACACACCTTGTTTATCTTCAGGCCTGGGCATCTCTATTATTGCATTCACTTTACTTTTATCTGGCTTCACACCACAGGGGAGCTGCCTTGCTCCTATTTTTTACTCCATTTTTACAAATGATCTTCCATTAGTGTTGAAGAATGCCAAAGTTGTCATGTATGCGGATGATTCGACCATGTACAGTGCTGCACCGACAAATATTGAACTATCTGAAATCTTGAACATCGAACTGGAGAAAGTGGTTGACTGGGTGCATAAAAATAAATTGGTGTTAAATATCTCTAAAACAAAAAGCATGATATTTGGTTCCAGACATGCATTAGTAAATGATGCTCAACTACATCTGTCAGTTGATGGAACACAAATTGAGCAAGTTAAAAAGATCAAGTTACTGGGAATAGTATTGGACAACAAACTTTCATGGTCAGAACATATCGATCACATTACGAAAAAAATGGGTAAAAGTTTTGCAGTAACAAGAAAGTGCTCCAAGTATGTTGAAGCAAATACTCTGAACCAAGTAATTAAGGCTCTAGTGTTGTCCCATCTGGACTATTGCCCAATTATTTGGTCATCTGCACCAAAGATATTAATAAACTTCAAATTGCAAAGAACAAAGCAGCTAGGATTGCTTTAAATTGTTCACTGCATGCAAATATCTTAAAAATCCATCAGCATTTATCATGGCTGTTGGTTGTAGACAGATTAAAATTAAGTCTCCTTACTTTCATGAGGAAGTTGATTCATAGTAAAAAAACACAATATTTCGCAGATCAGATAGTGCTCACTAGAAACGTCAATAAATATCCAACCAGACAATCATGTTACGATCATTTATTGGCACCTAAGCCAAGAACAAACTTTTTAAAACACATTGTTATTTACAGAACTATCAGAGGATGGAACAAATTAACTTATAACATCAAAAATATTACATCAAAATACAGTTTTAAAAAGGTAGCTCAAGACTTTTGACATAAAATTCAACGAGTAACAAATATATCACATGCTATAATTTATTACAGAAATGTATTTGTTGGTTATACTTCGTGGTATTGGAATGACTGTATGATTCCTTTTTTTTTTTTTCTTTTTTTTTTTTTTTTACCACTAATGTATTTTAGACAGAAAGTTTGCTGTTAGTGTATATTATGACTCGGTGTTACGGTGATCTGTAACTGTGATAAATGTGTGTATGTATGGACTATGTATGTTATTTTAAAAGTGCATTGGGGATCCCAGGAAGATTAGGTGATGTTGCGACATCAGCTAATGGGGATCCTATAAATAAATAAATAAATAAACAAATAAACACCTGATCTTGACAGCTTGTCTCCCAGAAAAGTGATCTCATTCAGACCAAACGGACATTTGTCTCGGTTCAGCTTTAGCCCATAGTTCTGTATGTTCTTTAGCACCTTGATGAGTCTTTCATTAAGAGTCTTTCCATCAATGCCCTCTAGGCCTGTGTTGAAAAGATCGATTCTCCGATTTTAAATCGATTCTCATATTAATTCCTAAAAATCGATTAATATGTCTAAAGATCGATTTAAAAAAAATTATAATAATATTTTTTTTTATTTATTTTTTTTTCCATCATTATGTTACAACTTTTGGTATTTTTTTGTTTATGCCCAAAAAAGGAATATTTTGTTGGACACGAGAATAACTGGTGCCATGTTTTTGCCTTTAAATATGTTTAAAGGTATGAAAACATTAAAGTTTTCAGTTATAATTGCATAAATTGTATATATTTCTTTGCTTTATAAACTGTCTTGGGGTTACATTTGCATAAATGTTAAAAACCAAATTCTCATAAATGGGGAAAAAATAAAACTGATTTCATCCGTCTCTGTTTCCTCCCTGGATCTGTTTGGTAATTCTGACCCACGATGTTTCTGTTTCAGTTCTATCAGCATTCTGGGAGCTGATTGGTCCTTACAGCATCATTAGCTGCAATACTTGCTGTTTAATCTCAATATAATACTAGTATTAATATGTTGCAGAACTACAGTCATATCATTCATGCAACAGCCGAAAAACAGTTTTATTAACAGTAACCCAAATCAATATCGGATCGAATCGAATCGTGATAATCGATTCTGAATCTTAAGAATCGGAATCGAATCGATTCTTGATATTTGAATCGATCTCCAGCCCTAATGCCCTCTATGATGTGCTCCATGCTTCCGTGGAACCTCAGGAGCAGAGGAACTTCCAAAAGGCATCCTTTGGAAACAGTACGGTGTATTGAATGTACAGGACTTTGTGATATCTTCATGCAGTTTTATCTGCCAAAAGCCATGGGATGCATCCAACTTACTGAAGAATTTTGCATCAGTCATTTCACTTATGATCTCCTCTCTCGTTGGAATCTGATAATGTGTTGGCATTCAAATCTTTTGGATCCATGCACACACGTAGGGCTCCAGTTGGCTTTTTAACACACACCATTGAATTCCCCAACTCGGTGGGCAGCTCCACCTTCTTTATTACTCCCAGTGACTCCATTCGGTCAAGTGCTTGTTTTAGCTTCTCTCTTGGTGGAGCCGGAACCCGCCTGGATACTGATCCAAGATTGTCTTTCCACCGTCCTGTGCATCGATACAATACACTCTCTTGACTCGGCCCAGCCGTTCACATGCTTCGTCACCAAGCAATGAGTCACATCCCTCTGGAACTACTACAAACATCACATTGTGTTCCTTTCCTTTGACTTTAACCTTAAAGGCTGAATTATGGTTCTGCATCAAATCGACGCCGTGCCTACGCCGTCACCGTGACGCCGTCACCGTGACGCCGTCACCGTGACGCCGTCACCGCGACGCCGTCACCGCGACGCCGTCACCGTGACGCCGTCGTGAACCTTCAGACTTCTCCGTCACTCCATTTCGCCGCGGTGCAGTTCCCCCCGCGACCGCTAGTTTGCGATCTTTTCCTGAATGGTTTTATCCTTCTTTTCCAGTCACAGTGAATGAAAGAGATAAGGACAACTATTGTGCAAAAAAACAAAACAAAAAAAATCACACATACACGAAGAAAAGAGCGCTGAAAGTTCACGACTGCTTCAAACCGGAAACCGGAAAGGCGTTGCTACCAAGCGAACCAATCACAGCCGTCTCAGTCTGCGTTTGGTGTGTGTCGCTAGTTTTTGGGATGTACGCGTCAGCGACGGTGTGGGCTACGCGTCGACGCGTACCCTACGGCACAGTGTCGTTTTGACGCAGAACCATAATGTTAGGTTCCTAAATCAACATACATAAATTAATAACTTAGGAAAGACACAGAGACTGTTAGACATGATTTTCAGGCCTTCTGCGCAGAAGTGAAGCAAAGTCGGAGCCTGCAGAGCAACATGGCTCTCTCTGTGGCTCTTGACAAAATGCTTGCTGGGTCCTTCTTTGCAGGAGGTATTTATTGAAAAACTGACAGGAACGACCATATTTGGTACACAGACTGTCAGTGTATGGATAATGGACAATGAACAGATGGAGAACAGACATGGTATCAGATGATGGTTAAAAAGGTCACACCTATGACTTTTCAGTTAATAAACAACTTATCTGTGGTGTGCAGAGCAACAGACATCCTTTTAAAAAACTCAAATGGTCAAGGGGGTCTTGTGTCACCAGATGGTCCAACTAACCCTTAGCTAACCTTTAAAGACAATGAGGCAGCTGTCAGTCGACCCCCCTGACAAACTCAGGAAGTAGCCTGTGATTTGCATGTGATAGCATGTGGAAACAGTCAGTTCTCCAAAGCTGACTTAATTCTGATTCTGATTCTTCATAGTTTCATAAAGACAAATTTGTTCAAAAAGGTTGATAAACCTCACACATAACTCAGCCTTAAGTCTGCAGGTGCCTTTGTCCTCAATGGGCTGACCATTATATGCTTTAAGAGGTTTTGCATTTGGATGTATGTGGGGCTTGACCTTCATGGCTTTGATGTCCAACTCATTCACCAGATTAGCTTGTGCTCCTGTGTCCAGTTTGAGAAGAATGACAGCTCCATTTACATGCAGTGGCCACTTGGGCCGCCCAACTGCACTCACACCTGTCCACTCCCCTAAAGGTGCGTGTGAGCCACTCGTAGTCCACATCACCAGACCAATTCACAGCGTCAGGCGGCTTAACACTTTCCATGATGATATCACTCCTGGTACCATGTAATGTTCCTTAACATGAAAATAAAAAAACTTGGGTTCTGCTTCAGGTTTGTTCATTCACTTGGTCTTGTCTTGGTCTTGATTCTCTCTGGTCTTGATCTTTGTCTCGTTTTAAGCTGTCTTAACTACAAGTCTAACACACACACACACACACACACAAACACACACTAGGGATGGGTGGTATGGACTAAAAAATGTATCACGATAATTTCTGGCATTTATCCTGATAACGATAAAAAAAATACAAAAAGTGTCATCAACGGGAATATTTCTTTCTTTCTTTCTTTCTTTCTTTCTTTCTTTCTTTCTTTCTTTCTTTCTTTCTTTCTTTCTTTCTTTCTTTCTTTCTTTCTTTCTTTCTAACTGTAAAATATCGCCCATTCCTAACACACACACACACACACACACACACACACACACACACACACACAGATCCAGATGGTGATGGAGTAAACGGTCCATATGGTCGCTACGCGCTCACACCCCGATGCTCAGGTTTAGGAGGCGGTAAAGGAGTGAAAACATAAAAAAACACAGTAAAGATCTGGAGTCCCGAGTCAGCGCTGGAGCCGTGGTGTCTGTAAAGGTTTATTTCTATAAAGGTTTATGACTCACGGCCTCCCACTCCGGCTCTGCTGCGTGGCCTTCGTGGACCCGACCCATGGCATGAATCAGAATCTGCTCCGGAGCCGTCGCTGACCGACCGTTCTATAATACATCCATGTGACCCACACGTAACGGACACGAGGAGGAACGACTCACACGAACCACGTGATGTAACCACGCTTACATAAACATACAATAAAACAGCAGTAAAACACACAGACACACGGCATCGTGCACTGACAAAACTCACAATCTTACCAGGAATATTTGTCTTATTTCTAGTTAAAATGTCTCATTTTTAGTCAAAAAATCTCATTACACTTAAAACAAGACTCATTACCAGAAAAATAACTTGTTATTTGACAATTTTCACCTGTTTCAAGTAAATTTTCACTTGAAATAAGTAGAAAAATCTGCCAGTGGAACAAGATTTATCTTCTCATTACAAGCAAAAAAATCTTGTTCCACATACAATAAAAACCAGCAGCATAAACCACAGACACACACGGCCTCGTGTAGGGACGTCAGAACGCTTTTGATCTCCTCAGTCTTTTTTAAAATATTCTCCAAGTCGTCATTAAATAAATGTTCCTTTCTTTAGATTTCTGTCATGCTAAACCTGTTTGGTGGGGACGGATGCGCTAAATAAAGACTGTTTACTCAACACTTGACAGCAGCGCTGACCTCATTTCATGTTCAGAGTTTTACTTAAAAGGAACCCTGGCTATTAAGACATGTAGGTCTTAAAAGATAAATGTTGGTATCAATTATAACAATGTGATATAAAAAACCTTGTTGATGTCTTCGTTTTTATAAAATTTGAAAATATAATTTAACTCGTAGGTCGCCATTGTTGTAGTGATTCTGGGTAGTGACGTCAGACGGTGGCTCCTGCTGGCCCCCGTACACTGTTCTGACACCCAGAAACAGATGAAAACACAGCTAAACAGGTGACGGCGCACCAGAAACACAGATGAAAACACAGCTGAACATTAAGGTGACGGCGCACCTACAAAAAAGTAAAAAAAAAAAAAGTGCTGCACCATAAAGCATGAACTACAAAAACACCATAAAACTCAGATAACTAACCGACCACACGTTTCAACTAGCAGATAGCCGATGCTACAATAAAAACCCCAGCCAGATCTGGCGTCATTAAGGGTGCTTTCAGACCTGTGGCCCGTTTGTTTTGTTCCGATTCAGGGGCTGAACCGATACAGTTGTTCCGTTTCTCGTTCGTGGGGTTTGTGTTCACAAGGCAAACGTCTGTACCGTTTCAAAGCTGATAACAAATGCCATGCGCGAACCATGCTTTATGGTGCGGTACTTTTTTTTTTTTTTTATTTTTATTTTTTTTACTTTTTTGTAGGTGCTTCGTCACCTTAATGTTTGGCTGTGTTTTGATCTGTGTTTCTGGTGCGCCGTCACCTGTTTAGCTGTGTTTTCATCTGTTTCTGGGTGTCAAAACAGTGTACGGGGGTTAACAGGAGCCACCGTCTGACGTCACTACCCAGAATGCATTGCGGTGTAAACAACAATGGCGACCTACGAGTTAAATTATATTTTCAAATTTTATAAAAACGAAGACATCAACAAGGTTTTTTATATCACATTGTTATAATTGATACCAACATTTATCTTTTAAGACCTACATGTCTTAATAGCCAGGGTTCCTTTTAAATCACTTAAATAGCAGCAATGATGTAAACTTACATATGTAAACTTGTTCTTGTCTTTTGAAACCGCCGTCCTCGCTGAGTTGGAACACTGGGAGTAATCATTGATATTCATAGAACATTTGTGTGTGTATGAACGTATATATGTATATATATATATATATATATATATATATATATATATATATATATATATATATATATATATATATATACATATATATATATATACATATATATATATATATATATATATACATATATATATATATATGTATATATACATATAAAAATGAAAAAAATGCAACGCAAAGCGCTTTACATAAAACACAATAATGCGGTTTCATCTCCGCCGTGTAATCCAGTCCGGGTCGTGTTTGAATCACGATTATTAATAAGAAGTGACACGTTGAAGAGCAGCTGAAGTTACACAGACTGACAGGACGATGAAAGCATGTCGATATTGCAGTTAAATAATATCCTGCATCAGCAGATTATTGTTATTGTGTCTCGAAAAGGCCGGCGTTCCCAACGCTGCACTGCAAAAACTCCAAATCTTACCAGGGATATTTGTCCTATTTCTAGTTAAAATGTCTAATTTTTACTCAAAAAATCTCATTACACTTAAAACAAGAGTCATCACCAGAAAAATAACTTATTTGACAATTTTCACCTGTTTCAAGTAAATTTTCACTTGAAATAAGTAGAAAAATCTGCCAGTGGAACAAGATTTATCTTCTTATTACAAGCAAAACAATCTTGTTCCACTGGCAGATTTTTCTACTTATTTCAAGTGAAAATCTACTTGAAACAGGTGGTAATTGTTGTTTTTTCCAGTGATGAGTCTTGGTTTAAGTGTAATGATATTTTTTGACTAAAAATTAGACATTTTAACTAAAAATTAGACAAATATTCTTAAGATTTTGAGCTTTGCAGTGTGCGGTCGACACGGACCTCAAACAGAGCCGTGACAAAGGGAAGTGAAGTGATGTTTTTTTTTTAATTAAATTGATTTTATAGGATGAGGTCTACGAAAAAAGTCAGATATAACAGTATTGTTGTAATAATTGAAAAAATGTCAATAAATAGTGTTAAAAATATTAAAAATATAGTGTTAAAAAAAAAAGTTACAACTTCGGTTCACCACAAAGATTTCAACAGATTTATCTATGACATGGATATAATTTATCCATCACATGCAACATCCAAAAGATGCATTCAGGGCCATTGTGTTAATAAGAATGTGATTGCATGATGAATAGTATTCCTGCAGCGTTTATAAGCAGGTCTGATCTCCTAATTAACATCCTGGTAATTGTTGGACGGCCTCTGTGAGCAGAGCACGAGAGCACTACAGTGGCGACACATATGTAACTTAATTAAATGTGACAAGTCTTGAAAATGTCACTCTGTCTCCCTGTGATTTGAATCAAAGGTCAATAATTAGGAGCCCTGATTAAATTCTGCCCGTCGTCTAAAGACTGAAAAGTGCTTTTCAAACATTTTTTCCAATTTAACAGCAGATTGTAATTAGAATGAATGATTCGTGGAGTCCGAGGAAGTGTTGCTGCTTTCACAAAGACGGGGATGAAAGGATGAGCAGATCAAGTGATGGGGAGAGAAAAGGCTTTTTTGGAGCAAATGAAAAGAGAAAGGTGACTCGTCCGTCTGGACTTCTTTGTATGTCGTTACAACGGCGTGTTATTACCTCCGTACTTCAGGACCGGAGCAACAACAGTCCGTCTCTGGATGAAAGCTTAAATAGCTCCATTAAAAGTTCCTTGATTGGAAAATGTTGTGTAACCTTTGAATTAGTGTTAGTTATTGAGTCGGGACAATCGAGGACACGAGGGACAAATCAAACACCCAAAGAGCTGAAAGAAAGATTCAGTCGCCGTGTTGTAAAGCAGATACCCGCTTTTCCACCGAACCGGTTCCAGGGCTGGTCCTGGTTCTGGTTCTGGTTCAGGTTCTGGTTCCGGTTCTGGTCCTGGTCCTGGGCCAGTGCTGATTGACTGCGTTTCCATGCATCAATAACCCTTTTAAAACCTGAATATTAGTAACAAATGGGTGATATTTTACGGTTCACGATAAACCGTCAAAAAAATTCCTCACGATAAGAATTTGTATCTCACGGTAAAAATGATAAATTCCTGTTGATGATGTTTTTGTGTAAAACTGTGGTAAGGAAGGAAGGAAGGAAGGAAGGAAGGAAGGAAGGAAGGAAGGAAGGAAGGAAGGAAGGAAGGAAGGAAGGAAGGAAGGAAGGAAGGAAGGAAGGAAGGAAGGAAGGAAGGAAGGAAGGAAGGAAGGAAGGAAGGAAGGAAATGAGCCAGAAAGAAAGAAAGAAAGAAAGAAAGAAAGAAAGAAAGAAAGAAAGAAAGAAAGAAAGAAAGAAAGAAAGAAAGAAAGAAAGAAAGAAAGAAAGAAAGAAAGAAAGAAAGAAAGAAAGATAAATTCCTGTTGATGGCATTTTTGAATTGGTATTTTTTTATCGTCATTTTTATCGTTATCAGGATAAATGCCAGAAATTATCGTGATACATTTTTTAGTCCATACCGCCCATCCCTAGTAACAACCCGGTTTTGCCATGTAATAGAAATAGAATAGAATAGAATAGAAAGCCTTTATTATCATTGTACAGGTACAGTGAAATTAGGCAGCAGCTCCGTCAAAGTGCACACATGCAAAGACTATGTAAACAAGGAAACGTAAATATATATATATACCAGGGGTCTAAACCCGCGGCTCTAGAGCCGCATGCGGCTCTTTAGCGCCGCCCTAGTGGCTCCTGGAGGTTTTTCAAAAATGTTTGACCTTTTTTTCCTTTTATTCTTTTTTTCTTCTTCTTTTTTCGTTTTTTCTTTTTTCTTCTTCTTTTTTCCTTTTTCTCTTTTTTTCTTCCTTTTTCCTTTCCTTTTTGAATTTTGACTTTTTTCTCGAAATTTTGACTTTTTTCTCAACATTTTGACTTTTTTCTCGAGATTGTATTTCAACATTAATCTCGAAAATTTCGACTTTTTTCTTGAAATTTTGACTTTTTTCTCGACATTTCGACTTTTTTCTCGACATTTCTCCTTTCACCATTTGCCTTCATTCTAAGACTGATACAAGACTTTTCATTTTTTGCGGCTCCAGACATATTTGTTTTTTGTGTTTTTGGTCCAATATGGCTCTTTCAACATTTTGGGTTGCCGACCCCTGATATATACACTATAAAAAAGAGTGAATGGGAGGATAAAAATGTACATGAATGGGTGGGGGGATATTGCACTTAAATGGATGGAATAATAATATTGCCCTTGAAAGGATGGGAGAGTATTGCACATGGATAGTAGGGAATATTGGGACATTGTGGATAGAAGGTAGAAAATATTGCACAGTATGAGGTAGAGAAAGAGAAAACACCAATAGTTAGTTCAGTTTATTTTGCACATAAAACAGAACAGTAAAAAACAAAGGTCAAATGAAGCATTTGTGCAGGAGAGGTGGAAGCCAAAAAGGCTTATGAAAATGCCTCCCCTTTATTTTTTTTAAAACATTTTTTATTTATTTTTTTTTACCTTGTCTGCACACATATTATTGATTGATACCGTGACGGTAGAAACCAAAAGTATATATATGTGCATTATTACTATATTTAATATATATACATATATATACGCATACATATGCGTACACATACATAAATATACACATACAAACCCAGTGATTTTTTTTTTTTTTTTTTTGGGGGGGGGGGGGGGGGGTGACGACATCCACTGCCAATCCAGGAAGCAGGAACACACGGAAACACACGTCAAGCACTGGAAATCTGCAACAAAAAACCACAAACAAAGCACGAAACCGGCACGGAGCCAACCAAAACACTAACAGCAATCGACCTAAATCTTGAGATCTAATCGCAGTCTGAGCTAAGCTATCGCTACCGCTACCTAACCCCAAAAACTAGAGAGCCATGTGTGTATGTCTATGTGTGTGTGTGTGCGTGTGTATGTATATGATCATGCGTGTGTGTGCGTGTGTGTGTGTGTGTGTGTGTGTGTGTGTGTGTGTGTGTGTGTGTGTGTGTGTGTGTGTGTGTGTGTGTGTGTGTAATAAACCAAACAAAGCTCCACCTGAAGTGTATCTATAGTGGGGGAGGGGGGGGAGCAACCCCGCCACCCGCGAGACCAGAGGCCGACAAGGAAGAACCCGGAACCCAGGCCACCGGCAACCCCACAGAGGGGAGAAGTAGGAGGGAGGCAACCCACCGCCTGCGAGGCCCCCCCCCCCCCCCCCCCCCCGGCGGCGGCCGAGGGGGCCCGCGGGCCCCGGCGCGGGAAGAAGCAGCCAGGGATCCCGCGGCGGCGGACCGCGACCCAGGCAATCCCCGGCCACCCGGTCTGGGCCGGACACGTGGCCAGGAGGCCCTCACCCTTCAGGCCAACGACCCCCACCCGGCAGGGGGCCAGCCTGCCCGGAGAGACAGAGCCGCCCCGGCCGCCGACGCGGGCAGGCGCACCCGTCCCCCACGAAAGTGGCCCTCCAAGACCAGAGGGGCGCCCCGCCGTAGAGGCAGCGGGGGGGGACCGGAGACGGGCCCGGAGAGAGGGAACCCCCCAACAAGGCGACACCCGCGCAGGCCCGACAACGGAGGGCCCCAGACCCAGGCATCCCATTAATTCAATCATTCAACTATCAGATACCTATACTAATAATAATATGATATACTATACATAATAATAATACTAATAATACTAAAAATAATAATAATAATAACCATCTTATGCCTCCCCTTTATAAAACAAACATAAACAACAATAACAACAGCAAAAGCAAAAACACAATATAGACATAGATAATATAAAACAGAAAAAAACAATTTAACATGAAAAAGAAAAACACTACTGAATTATTGAAATATGGAAAAAATGAAGAAGATGTAGGATAATTGCATGAAAAAAAGTACAATATAACAACTCCAGATGTGTTTCTGATCTTAACTAAAAAAATATTTTGTCAAGTGTTTTTTGAATAAAGCCAGAGACGTAACTGACGTAACTGACGTAACTGACGTTAGCAGAGACGTAACTGACGTTAGCAGAGACGTAACTTACGTTAGCAGAGACGTAACTGACGTTAGCAGAGACGTAACTGACGTTTGCAGAGACGTAACTGACGTTAGCAGAGACGTAACTTACGTTAGCAGAGACGTAACTGACGTTTGCAGAGACGTAATGACGTGGCTCCCCTTAGCACCCGAGCTGTGGAAAAACAAACCGGTTCTCAGCTGGTTTCTAGTTGAACGAGTTGTGGAACCTGTTTGAACCAGCACTGGAACCAAAACAAGCCCTGGAACCGGTTTGGTGGAAAAGGAGTAAGAGAGAGAGACATTTTGCGTCCTGAGCACTCCCTCGGGACTCCGAGTGACACATGAACTCCCGCTGATGGCCAGAGAAGCTTTTCCAGGATTTACAGCAACATAAACCTTTTACGAGGAACCCAGCCTGGATCCCAGCTTTCTGTCTAACGAGACGAATCAATCAATCATCACCGTTTCTCCGTTTCCACACCTCCAGATTCAGTTCGTCTCACGCTGACCCCTCATGAGTCTGACATGTTGACCTCTTCTTGTCCGGCTTCTTTCGGTGCATTCGTGTTTATCAGGTGCAAACGTTCACAGTTTGTGTCTGCCGGAGGTGAAAAGCCGTGTCTGTGCAGCGTCTTCACACCTGATCCTGGATCAGAAGCTGTTAGCGTGAGCGGCGCGGCAGCGCAGCGGCGCGGAGGCAGGAAGTGTCTGACAGTGGAGGACTCGGCAGCACCGGGCCGTATACGTCGCTCTTTACAGGCCGGTGATTGATTACTGGGGCTTCTGCTCCGTCAGCAGCTTCTAAAAATACCGGCTGACGGGGACGACGTGGAAGACGAGCTGCTGTGTTGTTGTTGTAGCGTCCTGGACTCCTGCAGGAGCCTGACGGAGACGTGTCCTCCGTGTCCTCAGGTCTCCGTGTCCTCAGGTCTCCGTGTCCTCCGTGTCCTCAGGTCTCCGTGTCCTCAGGTCTCCGTGTCCTCAGGTCTCCGTGTCCTCAGGTCTCCGGTGTCCTCAGGTCTCCGTGTCCTCAGGTCTCTGCAGGGCCGGTTCTAGAAAATGACGACTAGGGCTGCATCTCAGATCAGAGGGGGTGCACATGCCTGGCACGTTATTCAACACTAGGGATGGGCGGTATGGACTAAAAAATGTATCACGATCATTTCTGGCATTTATCCCAATAACGATAAAAATGAGGATAAAAAAATACCAATTCAACTCCAGCTTTGTAACTATAAATCTATCTCTCTCTCAGATCCTCCATGTTTGTTACACAAAAACCTCATCAACGGGAATTTATCCTTCTTTCTTTCTTTCTTTCTTTCTTTCTTTCTTTCTTTCTTTCTTTCTTTCTTTCTTTCTTTCTTTCTTTCTTTCTTTCTTTCTTTCTTTCTTTCTTTCTTTCTTTCTTTCTTTCTTTCTTTCTTTCTTTCTTTCAGGCTCATTTCCTTCTTCCCTTCCTCTTTTCTCCCTTCCTTTCTCCTTTCCTTGTTTTCTCCCTTCCTTCCTTCCTTCCTTCCTTCCTTCCTTCCTTCCTTCCTTCCTTCCTTCCTTCCTTCCTTCCTTCCTTCCTTCTTTTTTCCCTTCCTTCCTTCCTTCCTTCCTTCCTTCCTTCCTTCCTTCCTTCCTTCCTTCCTTCCTTCTTTCCTTCTTTCCTTCCTTCCTTCCTTCCTTCCTTCCTTCCTTCCTTCTTTTTTCCCTTCCTTCTTTCCTTCTTTCCTTCTTTCCTTCCTTCCTTCCTTCCTTCCTTCCTTCCTTCCTTCCTTCCTTCCTTCCTTCTTTTTTCCCTTCCTTCTTTCCTTCTTTCCTTCCTTCCTTCCTTCCTTCCTTCCTTCCTTCCTTCCTTCTTTTTTCCCTTCCTTCCTTCCTTCCTTCCTTCCTTCCTTCCTTCCTTCCTTCCTTCCTTCCTTCCTTCCTTCCTTCCTTCCATAAATCATCTTTACACAAAAACGTCATCAACAGGAATTTATCGTTTTTACCGTGAGATACAAATTCTTACCGTGGGGAATTTTTTTGACGATTTATCGTGAACGGTAAAATATCACCCATTCCTATTCAACACTAAATTATGCATTTTACCATCATTTCAAGCGGAAGGATACTAGCAAAACAAGAATATTTAAAGTGTATTTCGAATGCTTTATTGCAGCAATATTGCTGCAGAACAAAGAAAATGCTACATTTAGTCTGGACTACCTCCCCCATCAGACAATCTAGCAACAGAAAATAAAACATAGCAACAAAAATAAATATAACCATAAATATACAGGACTGTCTCACAAAATTAGAATATTGTGATAAAGTATTTTATTTTCTGTAATGCAAAAATGTCATACATTCTGGATTCATTACAAATCAACTGAAATATTGCAAGCCTTTTATTATTTTAATATTGCTGATCATGGTTTACAGCTTAAGAAAACTCAAATATCCTATCTCAAAAAATTAGAATATTCTGTGACTCTTAATCTTAAACTGTAAACCATAATCAGCAATATTAAAATATTAAAAGGCTTGCAATATTTTCAGTTGATTTGTAATGAATCCAAATTTTTTTTAATTGCATTACAGAAAATAAAGGACTTTATCACAATATTCTATTTTTCTGAGACAGTCCTGTAAACTTGCTGGCGTGGTTGTGTTTGAACCACTTCCGAATATCCATGTTACTTTGTTAACGGAGCAGCAGAGAGCAGCGTCTCGCTGCTGCAGGAAACTGCTGGAAGCAGATGGACACTGGCTGGTTTATGGTTCCGCGTTGCACCAACGCAGAGTTTACGGCGTAGGGTACGCGGAGACGCGAACGTACGGTACGCGTCGCCGCGTTCCCTACGCCGTCGATTTAACGCGGAACCATAAATCAGGCTGACGCGTGCGCATTTGTCAGTTTTCTTTTCGTCTTTTCAACTGAGCATGCAAACACATAAACTGAGGGTGAAATGCTTATGCACACTCGTAGACCCGGGCCTGGGTCTCCGTGTCCTCAGGTCTCCATGTCCTCCAGTTTCCATGTCCTGCGGTCTTCTCAGGTGTCCAGGGCAGCAAACAGAGGCGGATGAAATCGGTTTCATTTTTTTCCCACATTCCGTTTTTATGTTTTCCATTTCTGGTCTATTTCGGTTTTCAATTTTTGAGAATTCATTTTTTTTAGCATTTTATGCAAATGTTTATGTAACAAGACAGTCTATAAGCTTATAAACCCTTCAGGTTTTTATGACCTCTCCTGCACATTTTTTCTTAACTTTTTTCCTCTGTGTAATGTTCCTTTTTTTACGGAAGAGAATCAGGACCATGAAGGAGAAAAAATATTTGAGAGGGGAAGATTTTTTTTTATCGTGCACTTCGAGAAAAAAGCCGAAATGTCGAGAAGAATGTTGGAATACAATTTCTAAAATAAAGTCGACATTTCGCCTTTTTTCTCAACATTTCAACTTTATTCATGAAATTTTGACTTTTTTCTCAACACTTCGACTTTTTCTCGAAATTTTACTTCAACATTGATATCGTCATTTACATTTTTTTCTCAACATTTCGATTTTTTTCTTAACATTTCAAGTATTTTCTCGACATTCTGACTTTTTTCTCAAAATTGTACTTCAACATTAATCTCGACATTTCAACTTTTTTCTCAACATTTCGACTTTTTTCTCGTCATTTCGACTTTTTTCTCAAAGTGCATAATTAAAAAAATATATATTATTTTATCTTTCTCCTTCCTGGCCCTGATACTCTTCCGTATTTTTTTACGAGTGCAAACAATAAAACAAACAAACCGATGACCGTTTGAGCAACATCTGGACTCAAGCACACATTTCTGGATGAAGATGCTGCAGAGCCGAGCTCTCCTTTCCTACGACAGATAAATGAATAACAGATAAATGAATAACTCCTCTGTGCCGTGCATCACTGGAGACGGTGGGAATAGCCTTCGGCCTGAGCTGAATCGCAGCTCTAATGTGACAGCAGATCAAATAAGAAGCTGCATAAAGGAGCCAGAGGAAGAGAGTTGTTTCTCAAACTGCCAATACTGCAACAAAGAGTAGGTGGAGAGTTTTTTCATTGATTTGATTTGATTTTGTACATGTAAAAGACGACAATTAAAAGAGAAGATGAGAAAACAAAACAAAACAAACAAAGAATTTCATCCTTTAACACTTAGGGCCTGATTTACTAAAGGTTTGCGTGTGTAAAAACGTGTGCAAACTTGACATCACCTGCAAACCAATGTGCCAGCTGATCTACTAACAGCGTGCAAAGACGACTGCGCCTCTCAAATGAGCAAAATAGCACACGCTGTTCATTTAGTACTTTTGCCCTGATGAATAATCAATATGGGGCGTACCCGCCAGAAATCGCTAAATACTGGGAGGGGAAGATGCAAATAGGTCCATTTACCACACGCAATGAGATTTACCAAGCCTAAAAGTTTTTGCGGGGATTGTGATTGCGTCTGTATTTAATACGTTGGAAAGGAAGGTGCTAATCTGCCCAGCATTACGCAGGGATGGCTGCTGTTATTGTGGTGTTGTGCCGTATTCAGCACCCCTGCCGTGAAAAGCACCCCCTCATACACACTCACACAAACACATACTTAGGAGTTGATATTATATATATTTACAAATATTATGGAAGACAACACAGTAAGCAGGCTATTAATTAATGACATCAATAACCATTTACCCGATTCTTGTTATCTGTGACTGTGATTGTGGGAAAGTATGACTATTGTGGAATCCATGAGCGCATTTAAACATGAATCATTAACACAAAACTGGACGCTAAACAGAACGTGACACGGAATGAGAATATCATTTTTGTCATTGTGTGTACGTTGTCATTTGTAGTAAATTAAACATGAGCATTTAGTCCTTTTTGACATTTACTCGTGAATAAGAGATCTGTGGGTAATATATGTCGACGAGGGGGTGCTTTTCACGGCAGTATGAGAGGCCGTTTAGGAAATAATTCATATTTGCTCTCACATGTTCATACTCATACATCATACTCTCTTACAAACACTAGTATAGTCACGCACACATACTATCATACTCTCTCACATATACTAGTATAGTCACACACACTTACTACTATAGTCACACACACTTACTACTATAGTCACACACACTTACTACTATAGTCACACACATATACTACTATAGTCACACACACTTACTACTATAGTCACACACATATACTACTATAGTCACACACACTTACTACTATAGTCACACACATATACTACTATAGTCACACACACTTACTACTATAGTCACACACATATACTACTATAGTCACACACACTTACTACTATAGTCACACACATATACTACTATAGTCACACACACTTACTACTATAGTCACACACACTTACTACTATAGTCACACACATATACTACTATAGTCACACACACTTACTACTATAGTCACACACACTTACTACTATAGTCACACACATATACTACTATAGTCACACACACTTACTACTATAGTCACACACATATACTACTATAGTCACACACACTTACTACTATAGTCACACACATATACTACTATAGTCACACACACTTACTACTATAGTCACACACATATACTACTATAGTCACACACACTTACTACTATAGTCACACACATATACTACTATAGTCACACACACTTACTACTATAGTCACACACACTTACTACTATAGTCACACACATATACTACTATAGTCACACACACTTACTACTATAGTCACACACACTTACTACTATAGTCACACACATATACTACTATAGTCACACACACTTACTACTATAGTCACACACATATACTACTATAGTCACACACACTTACTACCATACTCTCTCACATATACTAGTATAATCACACACACTTACTACTATATTATTATTTAATATTATTAATAATAATTAAATGTAATATGAAATTCATAAAATGTATATATAATATTATATATTATATATAAATCAAATTATTATTTATTAATTGTATTATTATTATTATTATTATTATTATTATTATTATTATTATGTTATTATTAATAATATATAATTATTAATATATTATTTATTTTATATATTTCATTATATATACATTAATTTAATATTAATTTAATATTATTAAATGTATATATTTATATATACATATATATTTGATATTTCTATTATTTATATATTTATATTAATTTTAATTATTTAATATTATTCATATTATTATATTATTCATACTCTCTTACACGCTATTATGGATGGAGCAACATGATAGTGAATGTATGAGCAACATGATAGTGAATGCATGAGAAACATGATAGTGAATGTATGAGAGAATAATATGTGATGTGTGCAAGTATACTAGTATGTGTGTGTGAGAGTTTGATTGAAACGGAAGTCAACTTGAATTTCCAGTTTCTGATTGGCTCATCACGTGTCGGTACCGGATGTGTCTCTCCAGCGGGACAAGGTTAACATGTGAAAATGGTCGACCGGGACCGTGTCAATGTGGCAATTGGACTTTTAAATAAAATTTTAACCCGTTCAGATGTGATAACCACAATGTCGGAAATTTCGAACCGCAACCAACAGCCGTCAGGCAGCGCGGTGGATGAGCAGCAGCTGCGGCTCTTCAGACCTGCAGCTGCAGGTGTGTCCGGGCAGAGCGGGTCCTCTAATGGCAACCAAGCAAATCAACCTCGATTTCAAACACAACAGTACTTCGGCGGATGGGCTTCCAGCAGGTCGAGGAGGAGGTAAGATCATTTCATTTAGTGGATTAATTGAGCCCAATGGACTTCTTAATAACATTAAAGCGCGAGCTGCGGTTCACGTGGGTCTGTTTTTAGCATCAGCAATGTTTTTGCTGCCACATTAAAACTTTTCTCTAGTAGGCCAGCCTATAACACAAGGGCAACTGTTGTCCACTGTGGTAAACCTCCCGGTCGTGCTTATTTTTTAAGGAATTCAGTGGTTAAAAATCAATCAGCGGAGGATTTAACACCCGATCTATACGGCTTGATTGAAAGCGGCCTCAAATAATGTAAATAATATCTTATATCATAGTTAGAGCATTGAATATCTTACCCCTAATCTTCAAGACCTAAAAGAACACAACTTAATAATATTTTTTTTGTGTTTACCATATGTGTGAATTTATTTGGTCATTTATTTGGTCATATCAATTTTTCTACATTCATGACATCACAGCATGCATGTTCTTAAAGCTCAGGTTGTTTAAAAAAAAAAAAAGATGTAAAATTGTACCTCAGTCTTTCAGTATGATTGAAAACCTGGGTCAAAATGTGGTTAAAAAGACTGTCATGATTATAATACTGAATATGATAAAATGCTGTTTAAAACAGGATATACTGAATGAAAATAATCTTATTAATGGAAAGACTTGATTAAAATGATAGTTCATGATTTTCATATATTAACATAGCAATTCATTAGAAAGAGTGAGTTAAAAGAAAATAATAATTAATTGTTTTCATGTGTCTTGAGTTAAAAAGGTTAAAATGATGATTGATCGTATATTCTGTGAATTATTTCAGATTCTGACAGACTGACGAAATGTAAATTTAAACATTTCAAATGTTTTAGCAGCCTAGATGTCATTTAACCTCTGCTGGCATTTTGAATTAGTAGTTTGAAGGATTTATTTTGTTGTGTCATCTTTTAATCTTTGCAGATTTAAAGAGGGACTGAAAACCCTTGGTGTCCTGGATGCCATGAGGACGTACCCGGAGAGTTTTAGACCCTTGCTGTGCCATCAACCACCTCCACTCACAGCCAACTCCATGGATCAGCTCTTCCGAATTAGACTGTCTGTAGCAGGAAGCAACAAAAGAATGGCAGAGGAACGTGTTGTGCCACTTTGGAGAGATTAATTGCTGGATGTTGAGGGTAAATATTGGTGTTGCATATGGCTCTGTCTCATGACAATATAGTGTGATATTTTCTGTACATTGACATTGTTTTTTGTTGTTTTTTTCCGTGTATTAGAGGAGACCGGAGCCTCAAAGCTAAGCGACGTCTTAGCCTTTGCAACTGGTGCAAGCATCGTCCCACCAATTGGCTTCTCTCCTCAACCAACAATTGCTTTCCTACATGACCAGTCTGTAACCCCAGGACGCTGTTTGTCTATGGCCAACACATGCATCAACTGTCTGAAGCTGCCACTTTGTAACACATACACTGAGTTCAAAGACAGTATGGACTATGCATTAGAAAATACTCAGGGTTTTGGTCGAGAGTAATAATGCTTAATTTAGGAACCCTGTTTTCCCTCGTGTGGTCCGTTGAAAATTTGCTGAGACCAATTCATTCATTCCTATTTTGGGGATATGACTTTGAGTATATTAGTTATTAGTTAGTTTTTAATAATGTTGTATACAGTTGTGTACCACTTAACGTTACTTGCTACCTCACAGTTACATCATAGTTTAGGCCAACACATAATAGACGGCCACTTTTTTGGCACATTTACACTGATTTCAAAGACATTGGGGACTTTCATTTAGAAAATACTAAGGGTTTTGGTATATAGAGTAATATTACTGAATTTAGGAACCCTGTTTTGCCTTGGATGGTCAGTTGAAATATTTTTTTTGAGAACATTTATTTTACAGGCTGATTGATGTGATTTTGAGGTGGTTTATTTTATTACAGTTAATGTGCTCCTTACTGTTCTTACTTGTTACTTGACAGTTACATAATCTTTTTTTTTGTTGTGTTTTTTTATAACACAACTATGAGGTCATATACATCAATCAGTCATATTTAATAAAACACAAGAGCTCGCCACAGGGTGATACAGTAAACTTTTGTTCACAAACTACAACAAGCGTTATGTTGCCTTGTTAATGTTGACTAAGAAAATGTAGCACGCCTAAAAATAAATTGATACCATGATTACCATCATCACTCAATGGATCTATTGTATGTTGAATCCTGTCCATAACTGCTGCATTCACAGTGAAGTTAATTTACGGAATAACAACATTGTTCTCAGTCTCTAACTCAGGAGGGTTGTCTTCATTAATTGCAAAGGCATCATGTCTATCAAAAATGTCGCTAGTAGCACCAGCTCCAGCAGACTGGAGAACACCTCTGTGCCACAGTTGTAGAGGTGTTTGTCCTCCCTCTGTAGACAATCCATGGTTGTTCCACTGATTTCGGAATTCTGCAGCTGCCCTTTGAACTCTTGGCAAGTAGATATAGACAAAACCGGTGTTGTTCATCTGTTGAATCCAATATGCCTTCATTTTCCATGAAAGTCGGTGTCTGTGAGCAGTTTAACCACAGAGGTCAGACATGGTTGTTGCTCCCTTTCTGTAAGTCAAGTACCCAGGTCCCAGATAAAAAGTAAGTACCGTATTTTCTGGACTATAAGCCGCTACTTTTCTCATAGGTTTTGAACCATGCGGCTTATACAAATCTATTCTGTGGATTTTTCTTCCACTGCTCGGGGTGCTCCAACGGGAATTAGAATCAAAACTTAGACAAAATAAATGCAAAGAAGAATACGCTACTTCTTCTTTAGCAGATAGAAGTAGAAGCAGATTTAAAACAGATAAATAGATAAATAAATAGCGGTTATTTTCTCTTGGTTCTGTCCCGTTTTAATCAGCAAAGTTGCTGCCTTGTTAAAAGACACTGTTAGGAAAGATCTATTTAGGTACAAACATGTACATCATTTACAGTTCAAAATGGTTCTGTACATGTTGTAAATATCTAATCTAACAACATAAATATCTGCGGCTTGCATATATTTTTTTTAAAAATAGAGTGAATGTGGCTTGTATATCTTTTTTTTTTTTAAATAGAGCGGATGCGGTTTATATGCAGGTGCATAGTCCAGAAAATACGGTAATCAAGTATAAAGCGAGGAACGTGCACAGTCTAAAAACAGACATTTCTATAGACAGAAATAAAAAAAAAATTAGGCCTTCTTACATTAGGCTGCATGTTGACCTGCAGTAAGCAAGCTTGAAATAATGACACACTTTTCAATATGACAAAGTTTATTAATATCCTCTAATGGTTCATTTACTGGACAAACAGTTAGGATTGGGTATTTGCAAGATTTTAAGGAGTAATGGGAAACTAAGAAGTTAAGAAGAAGTTAGAAATTAGTAACAAGTGCTGAGTAATAAATAAAATGTTTTGAGTAACAACCAAAATACTCACCATAATTGATTGGGAGTTTGAACATTATATACTGTATTCTTCGCTGAATTGCACGGTGGCGACGAAGGGCCCGTCCTATGGGATCAAGTTCTTGCAGGCAATGTCTTAGACGCCACCACTGTATAGCCTACGGATGTTCCGTGATCTAAAGCTTCCATGTATATATCTTTCTCCAGCATTTGGGGTTGTTTGAAGAATGTCACGGACTATATCACCCAAGACGTCAGCGGACATTGTTGTGTAGGCCAGTGATCCAATTTGAAGATTTTGTCTGTGGCTGTACAATGTCCTCCTACTGATACCAAAGCATAAAGCTATTCTTTGCCAGCTCATTCCCAGGGACAATACGTCATTTGTTCAGGTAGAATATTGTACTGTCGGCGACCAGGGCTGCCAGTTATTATTGTTGGTGGGCCTCTTGAAGTCAACATTTCCCTTTGGCTCATTTGCAGTGATCTTGAATTTTGAAATTAATTTGTGATGGAACAAAAACATGAATCTAGGGCCTCCAGTGTTACAAAGTTTTCTTGATCGACAACACCTCTGTCAAACTGCTGGTTAAAAACAAAATTGTCCGTGCATATCCATTAAGCTCAAAGAATAACCGATCCAAAATCCTGCTGTCATATCCACATCTGTCAGTTTCCTTTGCAATGTGCTGAAGGCACCTCATTGCATTAGTGAAAAAAGTCCTAATACTCTCCTCATGACCATGTACTGCTAACAAAAAGTTGCCTTGAAAAAGAAGGTAAATTAGTAGAAAAATCATATTTGCAACTACTTACAAAATGATAAAGTTGCCTTCTTGATTTCAGTTCTCCCACACAGCTTATTTAGCTAGCAGTAAGCTCCCAGAGCTGCACACCAATCAAGGAATGAGCTTATAGTAGCCTATTTCCTGTTTAAACAAACTAACTTCCTGTTTTAGTCATTTTGAGTATAATAGTGTATGTGAGAGAGTATGATAGTAAGTGTGTGTGACTATAGTATTTAGTGTGTGTGACTATACTAGTATATGTGTGAGAGTATAATAGTATGTGTGTGTGACTATACTAGTATATGTGTGAGAGTATAATAGTATGTGTGTGTGACTATAGTAGTAAGTGTGTGTGACTATACTAGTATATGTGTGAGAGTATAATAGTATGTGTGTGTGACTATACTAGTATATGTGTGAGAGTATAATAGTATGTGTGTGTGACTATACTAGTATATGTGTGAGAGTATAATAGTATGTGTGTGTGACTATAGTAGTAAGTGTGTGTGACTATACTAGTATATGTGTGAGAGTATAATAGTATGTGTGTGTGACTATAGTAGTAAGTGTGTGTGACTATACTAGTATATGTTCAAGACTATGATAGTAAGTGTGTGTGACTATACTAGTATATGTTCAAGACTATGATAGTAAGTGTGTGTGACTATAGTAGTAAGTGTGTGTGAGTATACTAATGTTTGTGAGAGAGTATGATAGTACGTGTGTGTGTGTGTGACTATAGTAGTGTTTGTAAGAGAGTATGATGTAACATGTGAGAGCAAATATGAATTATTTCCTAAACGGCCTCTCATACGGCAGGGGTGCTGAATACGGCACAACAGAGGCGACATCGCCAAAATCAAAGAATACGCAGAGAGAGAGAGTCTTTGCCGAAGTTTTATTAAAGGCCACTTTTTCTTTAGTTCTTCGACTTATATCTTGCCACCTTCTTTTAACCTCACCTGCCGTTCTTTTTGTGTTACCTGCATTTATTCTATCGCAGATTTTCTCCCATATTGCGTTTCTTTTGGTAATGTTTAAATGTATTTGCTGTAGTTCATGAATGTGTTTATTTGCCTCTTCCACTAATATCTCTAACTCCAACTCGTCAAATTTCATTTTGCGTTTGCGACTATCCTGCTTTTCCTGCTTCCATCCAGACTCTCCATGACGCAAACCGTAAGACACGCAACACCTCATTTAAATACTGCGGTTTGCTCCTGTTATCAATTGCGCACGAAATCTTAGTTGATCACCCGCAAACCACACGCAAACAGCACACGCAAACTTTTTCAGTGCACACGCAGTTTAGTACTCTTTATTTAGGATCTTAGTAAATCAGGCCCTTAATATCTTAATTTACATGTGCAAAAATGAGTAGGAAGAAGTGTAAACTTATTTAATCCTACCCCCATTCACTAATCATTTATTAACAAGTATTTATAATAACTAACTATACTATAATTATACTCACACACTTACCTATACGTACATACACATACATTGAGTATTTCACACACATACACACATACACACATATACACATACATACATACATACGCACACACACACATACATACACACATACACACACACACACACACATACACACACCGTATTGGCCTCAATATACGACGGGGTTTTTTGCATTGAATAAAAAATAGTATAAGAAAGAAAAGAGAAGAAAATAAGAGAAGAGATAACAGAAAGTGGAGAAACGTAGCGACAATCTGGAGAAAAGTGTGTGGAAGTTCGGCAGGTGAACCGGCAGCTGAGGAGAAGTTATGATGCAAACTTCAAGATGATGATTTCAAATAGTCAAAATAACATGCTTTTTCTCTCGAATATATTGTTATAATCATTTATTTCAGATGTACTGTCATTATTTTCTGTATAAAAATTGAATTTGGTGTTCAAAAAGTCTTTCTTCAAACTTGAGTCTTGAAAAAGAGGGTCGTCTTATAATCGGGGTCGTCTTGTATTCGGGACAATACGGTACACATGTTGTGCAACAAGTAGCGGGCGCTGTTCCAGTTATCAAGATTTATTCATAATTATATTCAGCAATTATTAATAATTAATAAAGTAGACTATTTATCAAATTGAATTATCAAAATGATTCAATCCTCGGGGCACCACCTGGTTTTCCAGGAACAATGATAATTTAACAGCAGAAATCAGTCTCAGGAATTAAGGATTATTCCACCAGAATAACAGTAAGGGCTGTTATTTCTGGTGAATAATGTTGAAGGCGTTACAGTTCGGCACTAGCTCTGTCAAACAGCCATTGTCACGAAATATGTGCAAACAACACAAACAACTTCTCATTAAAATCAATCAGCATTTATTCACATCAGGTGTCAAGCAGATGGAAAAGCGACACCATTGAATAAATCCTGATGGCGCACTACGTTAAAAACATAAACACAAACTAGAATAAAATGAAACGTTAACTGCATGAATGGAAAAGAAATCAGAACAATAAACACGTGATACAAAACGATCATCTAGACCAGTGATTCTTAACCATCTTAACCTGATCTATGGTTCAAAACAACGTGGCTGCACGTGGCCCTGTGGTATTTAAAGATGGCTGCGCCCTGTGGTATTTAAAGATGGCGGTGCCCTGTGGTATTTAAAGATGGCGGCGCCCTGTGGTATTTAAAGATGGCAGCGCCCTGTGGTATTTAAAGATGGCGGCGCCCTGTGGTATTTAAAGATGGCGGCGCCCTGTGGTATTTAAAGATGGCGGTGCCCTGTGGTATTTAAAGATGGCAGCGCCCTGTGGTATTTAAAGATGGCGGCGCCCTGTGGTATTTAAAGATGGCGGTGCCCTGTGGTATTTAAAGATGGCGGTGCCCTGTGGTATTTAAAGATGGCGGGGCTCTGTGGTATTTAAAGATGGCAGCGCCCTGTGGTATTTAAAGATGGCGGCGCCCTGTGGTATTTAAAGATGGCGGCGCCCTGTGGTATTTAAAGATGGCGGCGCCCTGTGGTATTTAAAGATGGCGGCGCCCTGTGATATTTAAAGATGGTGGCGCTCTGTGGTATTTAAAGATGGCGGCGCCCTGTGGTATTTAAAGATGGCGGCGCCCTGTGGTATTTAAAGATGGCGGTGCCCTGTGGTATTTAAAGATGGCGGCGCCCTGTGGTATTTAAAGATGGCAGCGCCCTGTGGTATTTAAAGATGGCAGCGCCCTGTGGTATTTAAAGATGGCAGCGCCCTGTGGTATTTAAAGATGGCGGCGCCCTGTGGTATTTAAAGATGGCGGCGCCCTGTGGTATTTAAAGATGGCGGCGCCCTGTGGTATTTAAAGATGGCAGCGCCCTGTGGTATTTAAAGATGGCAGCGCCCTGTGGTATTTAAAGATGGCGGCGCCCTGTGGTATTTAAAGATGGCGGCGCCCTGTGGTATTTAAAGATGGCGCCACGTACAATCAGACCGGATGACAAACACGGCATTTAAACCAGTGGCGTCAATTCAGTCTCACTAAGGTACGGCAAGGTTACGAGTCACAGAACTTCAGTATCAATCAATACGTCCAGCAAATACTCATCACAGAAGTTTATGTAGCTGATCTGTGTGGTCAAGAAAATTTGAACTTTTTCAAATGCAGTCTCACTCACTGCAAAAACTCAAACTCTTACCAGGAATATTTGTCTTATTTCTAGTTAAAATGTCTAATTTTTAGTCGAAAAATCTCATTACACTTAAAGTCATCACCAGAAAAATAACATGTTATTTGACAATTTTCACCTGTTTCAAGTAAATTTTCACTTGAAATAAGTAGAAAAATCTTCCAGTGGAACAAGATTTATCTTCTCATTACAAGCTAAAAAATCTTGTTCCACTGGCAGATTTTTCTACTTATTTTAAGTGAAAATCTACTTGAAACAGGTGAAAATTGTTGTTTTTGAGTCTTGTCTTAAATGTAATGAGATTTTTTTTGACTAAAAATGAGACATTTTATGAATTTTTGCAGTGTAAAATAACTAGTGAAATCGATCATGTTGTTCTGATTTGCATTTGTAGTTATTCTATATGTATTAAGTAATAGAATAATCAATAGAAATAGACACAGAGTAATTCCTTAAATGTATTTAAAAAACAAACATTTTCCCTTGAAGCCGAGGTGGCGGCTGCCGTACCTTCATACCCAGTTGACGCCCCTGATTTAAACCGTGAATAACTGGCGAAGATGGCGCCACAAAATAAACAAACCATAATAATGCCGGTAGTTGCCAGCGTTACACAGTAATATGCGTACAGTAACTTCATTAAACAGAATTTAGCTCTGAACCGCTCTAGATTAAACTGATCACCCAGAACCATAAACCTCACGCCTCCTCTGGGTCCGGACCGGGAAGCTGCGGCTCTGTCGGTGCGGGTCGCGTTTCTGCCGGTTTTCCAGTCAGAGTCTCTCGGCTCGGTTTCCTCCTGTAGAGAAAATCCTTTTTGGGATCTCCACAATAATTCTAAGTTTTCCATTACTCCAAAATCGTCTAAGTTTTTCCTTCATCCGTGGACTTGAAGAAAACACAGGAGTCAAGTTTCGGCTGGTATTCGTCCAAAAAATACTGTGAAGGTCCTTTATTGCAAAAAAAGTACAATTTAAAGATTGTTCACAGGAGAGCATCACATGTTCCGCGGTCCAAGGAAAACTCTGAAAACGTATCTCCGGACCACGGCTTATATACCCAGTCTGAGATAAGATACGACATTTTCTGTACTTTCTAGGCACCGATTTCATACATTCGCCAGAGATTTCTTATAAGTCATGATGTTACAGCTTCCCAGTTTGCCTCTCACCTTTGCCACAGTCACTCAAGGCCACGGGCTGCAGGTGTAGCGGACTTCCCCCTCCCTCACCCGTGTGTCTCAGGCCAGTGTTTTTTTCCCACTCTCTCTCTCTCTCTCTCCATTCTCAATATTAGTCCTAGTTAAATGTTTTACTTAGGTGTTAAATGATTATCAAATATTCACATAATTACATAAAAATATCCTCAACACTCCTCCCTGAAATGAAACGGGACGGCGGTGGAGCGCCGCCTCGGGCCGGGCCGTGCTTTTGGATGGAACGGAGCCTCTCACGCGCTCCGAGGCGCGGCAGGGCCGGTCACTTGTAGACGTACGGCTCTTCTCGTCGGTCGCCGAAGTGCAGGCGTCACGGATCCAGGAAATGCAGCTCACAGCTGAGGCGAGACGCCGGCCGGCCGTCCCCGAGACGTCCTGATTCCTGATAAGAACAGAAAACTCTGCGGGAAAAAGGGGTTTCAGTCGGAGCTTCCAGTCCCAGCGGGCTCCCGTCCAGAGGTGTCTTCAGTATTCACATTCATTACTCAGGTAGAAGTATAGATACTAGAGTTTAAAAATACTCCTGTAGAAGTTGAAGTATCAACTCAAGTTTTTTACTCAAGTAAAAGTATAAAAGTACTGGTTTCAAAACTACTTAAAGTATAAAAGTAAAAGTAATGTAAGGGGGAAAAAAGCCATTAAGGACAAAAGCCATTGAAAATGAATGTATCTTAGTATAATGCAAATATATTAAAGAAGCATATATGTGTACTATTGAGCATTAACATGTGTTAATATAAATATATTAAAGAAGCATATATGTGTACTATTGAGCATTAACATGTGTTTCAGAGAGCAGGAGATATGATGACTAGTTGCCTATAAGTATTGTAATGGTGCAAAAAGTCAAACGTTCATGTTCATGTTATCATTTATCCTAACCTTTATTGGAATGTACATCCAAGTTTAGTTGCAGGAATCTGAGGGAACGGATGTAAGAACAAAACTGGACAAGAACATCTGAAACAACCACAACCAAATTCACTCTATCCGGATGGAGCAATTTAACTGGATAGTTTTTATTAAAGGCCCAAATGAAATAGAGTAACGAGGCTGTTTTTAAAATGTAAGGAGTAAAAAGTACAGATAATTGTGTGAAAATGTAAGGAGTAAAAGTAAAAAGTCGTCTGAAAAATAATGACTCCAGTGAAGTATAGATAACCAAAATTTCTACTTAAGTAAGGTAACGAAGTATTAGGACTTTGTTACTTGACATCTCTGGTCCCGTCTTATGGCTGATGAGCGCGTGGGCATCACGGACTCAGATGGCGGGATGCTTCTCGTGGATCTGAGAAACTTAGAGAGGGAAGAGTTAGTGGGAGGCACACTGGTCCTTGTAGTCTCTGACAAGGCAGCCATTTTAGGAGGCACGTTAAAGCCGATTTCGGGTCGAGCCGGCTTTAAAGTCAAATTCACATTCACAAAATGTTCACAAAACATTCATGAGTCCAGAGTTCACATGAGCACATGGCGGTAGTCCAACACACACATATATATATATATATATATATGTATATATATATATATATATATATATATATATATATATATATATATATATATATATATATATATATATATATATATATATATATGTATATATATATATATATATATATATATGTATATATATATACACATGCATACATACACACATACATAGCTGCCCATTTCTGTACATAAATATAAACAAATCTACCTGTTCACCAGGGCTGGGGATCGATTCAAACGTCAAGAATCGATTCGATTCCGATTCTTAAGATTCAGAGTTGGTAATCAAGATTTGATGAAGAACTGCTTTCAGAAACATCGTGGGTCAGAATTACCAAACAGATCCAGGAGGAAACAGAGACGGAGGAAATCAGTTTAATTTTTTCCCACATTCCGTTTTTATTTGTTCCGTTTTCGGTCTATTTTGGTTTTTAATTTTTGAGCATTTGGTTTTTAGCATTTTTTGCAAATGTAACCCAAAGACAGTATATAAAGTAATGAAATATAGACAATTTATGCAATTATAACACTTTAATGTTTTCATACCTTTAAACATATTTAAAGGCAAAAACATGATACCAGTTATTCTCGTGTCCAACAAAACATTCCTTTTTTGGGGATAAACAAAAAATAACCAAAAGTTGTAACATAATGATGAAAAAAAAAAGAAAAGAAAAAAAATTAATAAATGGATCTTTAGACATATGAATCGATTTTTAGGAATTAATATGAGAATCGATGTAGAATTGGGAAATCGATTTTTTCAACACAGGCCTACTGTTATATCAGGCCCCTAAAGGCCCCTAAACCCCTTCCTCTTTGTTGTGAAAATCATGTTTTTATATTTGTTTTTAAACTGGTTAATGTTTGGACATTGTTTTAATTCTGAATCCATTCTGTTCCATAGTTTAACTCCACTGACTGATACAGAACATCTCTTCATTACTTATCCCTCCCCTCTCTGTCATAAAACATGTCCTGTAAGTGAGGTGGTGATGAGTTGTTCCTAGCTTTATACGTGAACTGTGCATGAGTGGTAAAAGAGCATAACGTTTCCCTTTAATGTTCCTCCATGCGCCGTGACATTGGCCTATTGTCCATATGTCGCGCTGGCAGAGACGCCAAAGTTCAGGGGGAGCAGCCAGCCCACCGGCTGGAGGTCCGGATGCACTTACGGGGCTTTTCCTGCAGACTGGAGCTGCTGCTGCTGCTGCTGCTGCTGCTGCTGTTGTTACCATGGTAACAGCTGCTGCAGCTGCTGCTGTTAATGCTGCTGCTGCTGCTGCTGCTGCTGAATTTGAATTTGAATTTTGAATTTTGAATTTGAATTTTATTCACACTCACACATGTGAATTGTTCTCCTGGAGAAGCTATCAAAAGCTTATGGTAGGAGCCAATGAACATACATACAGTAGGCAGGAATACATACATACACTTGCACTTAATACACACATAACACAACAAAACAACATGCACATTATACTAGACTACCACTTACATGGTACATATCACATTACAAACACTTAACATGAAACATCTTGTGATCCCGGAGTGTACGTTTATGTATATGAGCTTAACAACTGATTCTTTAACTGCCGTTTAAATATGGAGATGGACTGAGACTTTTTAAGGCTCATCATTCAGCTCATTCCAGATCTGTGTTTCCCCGACACACAACACTCATACTTGTTCCCACAAGTTTACGTTTTTTCCCTATAATGAGGTGTTTGTGTCTAGTTTTGTGGGTGTGCTGGGGAACAACTGAGATTGGGATGAGCTGAGTTAGTCTGGGATTCAAACCTGAGACCACCTGATGTATTGTACACGCATTATGGAAGTAGTTATATTCTTTGAGTCGAAGAATACCATAGTGGGCAAACAGATGTCGAGTAGGTGAGTTAAATTCAGTCCAAGAGATGGCACGGATAATTTTTTTTCTGTAAAACTTCTAATTTTTTTAGATGACTTGGGTAAGTATTACACCAAATAATATTACAGTAATTTAAATGAGGTTCAAACAAGGTTTTATAAAGAGTGAGAAGGGCAGAGCGTGGAAGCAGGTGTCTCAGTTTGAAAAACAGACCGACATATTTAGATAATTTTTCCACAAGGTTGATCTATATGACATTTAAAATTTAGACAGTCATCAATGAGGACCCCAAGGAACTTTGTAGAGTTTACTCTCTTTATTTCTTCATCATTTATTACGATCTGAAAGGCCAAATTTTCCATATTTATTCGTTTTTTATTGAAACAAAATAATATATAATTAGTTTTCTTAATATTAAGAGAGAGTTTATTTACTTTAAACCAAATGTCCACTTTAGAGAGCTCATTATTAAGGAGGTCTTGGAGTTCATGAATGTTATTATGTGATATAAAAAGGTTTGTATCATCAGCAAAAATGATTTTTTGGAAGACGTTTGAGCAGTTGACCAGATCATTTGTATAAATAATAAAGAGTAAGGGCCCTAAAATAGAACCCTGAGGAACCCCATATTTGATATGTCTATATTGAGATGTGTTGTCATGGATATGTACATATTGTTGTCTCTGTGAAAGGTAACTAGTGAACCATTTAAGAGCTGTGCCTCTGATCCCATAGTGGGTCAATTTGTTTAGCAGTATGTTATGATCAATGGTATCAAAGGCCTTTGAGAGGTCCAGAAACACCAACGCCATATTCTCCTTTATCTAGTGCATCGTTTACCCTTTCGAGGAGATCAAGTACAGCCATACAGGTAGTGCTTTTTTTTTGTGAATCCATACTGAGATGGTGTAATTATATTTAATTTATTAAGATAGTCATTCAGTCTATTGTAAACAACTCTCTCCAGTATTTTGGAGAATGTAGGTAGTATTGATATGGGGCGATAATTTTCTCTGTCATTTTTGTCACCAGATTTATATACAGGAATGATTTTAGCTATTTTAATCATTACGGGAACAATACCTGTAGATAGGGAGAGATTGAGACTGAGGATAGAGGCTCGACAATTATATTTGCAATAGATTTTAGGATTTTACTATTAATCTCATCCTCACCTGCCGAATTGGAGCTTTTCATAGCCATTATAATGTTTAAGACTTCATTTTTATCCGTTGGTTTCAGAAAAAAAGAATTTAGATAATTATCTGTCAAGTATTGCTTGAATGACATTCCCTGAGGTTGACTAATCTCAGGGAATGCTGCTGCTGCTGCTGCTGCTGCTGCTGATGCTGCTGCTGCTGTTAATGCTGCTGTTAATGCTGCTACTGCTGCTGCTGCTGCTGCTGCTGTTAATGCTGCTACTGCTGCTGCTGCTGCTGCTGCTGCTGCTGTTAATGCTGCTACTGCTGCTGCTGCTGCTGCAGCTGCTGCTGCTGTTGCTGTTAATGCTGCTGCTGCTGCTGCAGCTGCTGCTGCTGCTGCTGTTAATGCTGCAGCTGCTGCTGCTGCTGCGGCTGCTGCTGCTGTTAACGCTGCTGCTGCTGTTAATGCTGCAGCTGCTGCTGCTGCTGCTGCTGCTGTTAATGCTGCTGCTGCTGCTGCTGCTGTTAATGCTGCTGCTGCTGCTGCTGTTAATGCTGCTGCTGCTGTTAATGCTGCTGCTGCTGCGGCTGCTGCTGCTGTTAATGCTGCTGTTAATGCTGCTGCTGCTGCTGCTGTTAATGCTGCTGCTGCTGCTGGTGCTGTTAATGCTGCTGCTGCTGCTGCTGCTGTTAATGCTGCTGTTAATGCTGCTGCTGCTGCTGCTGTTAATGCTGCTGCTGCTGCTGCTGCTGTTAATGCTGCTGTTAATGCTGCTGCTGCTGCTGCTGTTAATGCTGCTGCTGCTGCTGCTGTTAATGCTGCTGCTGCTGCTGCTGCTGCTGCTGTTAATGCTGCTGCTGTTAATGCTGCTGCTGCTGCTGCTGCTGCTGCTGTTAATGCTGCTGCTGCTGCTGCTGCTGCTGCTGTTAATGCAGCTGCTGCTGCTGCTGCTGCTGTTAATGCTGCTGCTGCTGCTGTTAATGCTGCTGCTAATGCTGCTGCTGCTGCTGCTGTTAATGCTGCTGCTAATGCTGCTGCTGCTGCTGCTGCTGCTGTTAATGCTGCTGCTAATGCTGCTGCTGCTGCTGCTGTTAATGCTGCTGCTAATGCAGCTGCTGCTGCTGCTGCTGCAGCTGTTAATGCCGCTGATGCTGCTGCAGCTACTGCTGCTGCTGCTGCTGTTAATGCTGCTGCTGCTGCTGCTGCTGCTGCTGCTGCTTATGCAGCTGCTGCTGCTGCTGCTGCTGCTGCTGTTAATGCTGCTGCTGCTGTTAATGCTGCTGCTGCTGTTAATGCTGCTGCTGCTGCGGCTGCTGTTGCTGTTAATGCTGCTGCTGCTGCTGCTGCTGCTGCTGCTGCTGCTGCAGCTGCTGCTGCTAATGCTGCTGCTGCTGCTGCTGCTGCTGCTGTTAATGCTGCAGCTGCTGCTGCTGCTGTTAATGCTGCTGCTGCTGCTGCTGCTGTTAATGCTGCTGCTGCTGCTGCTGCTGCTGTTAATGCTGCTGCTGCTGCTGCTGCTGCTGCTGCTGCTGCTGTTAATGCTGCTGCTGCTGCTACTGCAGCTGCTGCTGCAGCTGCTGCTGCTGTTAATGCTGCTGCTGCTGCTGCTGCTGTTAATGCTGCTGCTGCTGCTGCTGCTGCTGTTAATGCTGCTGCTGCTGCTGCTGCTGTTAATGCTGCTGCTGCTGCTGTTAATGCTGCTGCTGCTGCTGCTGCTGCTGTTAATGCTGCTGCTGCTGCTGTTAATGCTGCTGCTAATGCTGCTGCTGCTGCTGCTGCTGTTAATGCTGCTGCTAATGCTGCTGCTGCTGCTGCTGCTGTTAATGCTGCTGCTAATGCTGCTGCTGCTGCTGCTGTTAATGCTGCTGCTAATGCAGCTGCTGCTGCTGCTGCTGCTGCTGCAGCTGTTAATGCCGCTGATGCTGCTGCAGCTACTGCTGCTGCTGCTGCTGTTAATGCTGCTGCTGCTGCTGCTGCTGCTGCTGCTTATGCAGCTGCTGCTGCTGCTGCTGCTGCTGCTGCTGCTGCTGTTAATGCTGCTGCTGCTGTTAATGCTGCTGCTGCTGTTAATGCTGCTGCTGCTGCGGCTGCTGTTGCTGTTAATGCTGCTGCTGCTGCTGCTGCTGCTGCTGCTGTTAATGCCGCTGATGCTGCTGCAGCTGCTGCTGCTAATGCTGCTGCTGCTGCTGCTGCTGCTGCTGTTAATGCTGCAGCTGCTGCTGCTGCTGCTGTTAATGCTGCTGCTGCTGCTGCTGCTGTTAATGCTGCTGCTGCTGTTAATACTGCTGCTGCTGCTGCTGCTGCTGCTGCTGCTGCTGTTAATGCTGCTGCTGCTGCTACTGCAGCTGCTGCTGCAGCTGCTGCTGCTGTTAATGCTGCTGCTGCTGCTGCAGCTGCTGCTGCTGTTAATGCTGCTACAGCTGCTGCTGCTGCTGCTGCTGCTGCTGTTAATGCTGCTGCTGCTGTTAATGCTGCAGCTGCTGCTGCTGCTGCTGCTGCAGCTGTTAATGCCGCTGCTGCTGCTGCAGCTGCTGCTGCTGCTGCTGCTGCAGCTGCTGCTGCTGCTGCTGCTGCTGCTGCTGTTAATGCTGCTGCTGCTGCTGCTGCTGCTGTTAATGCTGCTGCTGCTGTTAATGCTGCTGCTGCTGTTAATGCTGCTGCTGCTGTTAATGCTGCTGCTGCTGCTGCTGCTGCTGCTGCTGATGCTACTGCTGCTGCTGATGCTGCTGCTGCTGCAGCTGCTGCTGCTGCTGTTAATGCTGCTGCAGCTGCTGCTGCTGCTGCAGCTGCTGCTGCTGCTGCAGCTGCTGGGCTTCTCCAGCGCTGGCTGGCGGCCGGCCCAAACCAGAACAGAGGTACTTGCATAAGCGAGCCCCGACGTGGGCAGGAGTCAGACACGGATCCCGCTTTGCAAATGCTTGAAACGTCTGATGTGTAATCATCTCTGACATCCGATTTGCTGTCTCTGTCATCTTCTGAAAGATGAAGCCAGCAACTCCCAGTGAACTCAGTGCAATATCTTGCACAAAGTTATAAAATCAACAGCGCATTAAATATGCTATGCTGAATTTATGTTTACCAGCAAATATACTTCAAAAAGAAATAGGAGCAAATAATGCTGGTGAAGAATGTGGTTTGTTAATGATCCTTTAGAGGCTGCGTGCCAGTTTTCATCTTCCTTTCGCTGAAGCCTTTCCAAAATAACCAAACAGGACCCTAATTAAATAACGGATCAGCATCATGCCGAGCTTTGATGAAACAGCACATTCCTTAACTACCTTCCTCCTCACGCCTGAAAGTACCTCAGGAAAATCCATGCAGGATTTACATAATGACCATTTTCTTTGGTTTTACTGTTACATTTTTACGTGGATTTCTTTTATTCTCAAAGAACTTTCATTGTTGGCTGCTGTTTTTATTGAAGAGCAGCTTTAAGGCAGCAGTAGGAAGAAACAATGTAATCACATTCTGCAAAAGAAAGAGAGACGTCCGTGCAGGGATGGAGGGGATGGAAAACACTCAGTTGTTGCTCGACAGTCGTACACCTCCACTGAAACTCTTTTGGATGAAACTGCCTGCAGAAAAGCTTCTATGACGAGGGATGGGAATGGGATTCTGGGAATCGTTTACAAAATTAGCAAAATTTCCCCCCTTTCGATTCCAGTGGGCACAAATGACGTCATCACGGCGTAAACCAGTCGATAGTAAACATGGTGCCCAAGCGATACAAACGCTCGAAAGTCTGGGTCATTTCAGTAAAAAAGAGACAACTGGGCAACTTGCAGTAGTCACCGAGTGAATATTTCTTCTAAGGGAGAAAATACTAACAACTAGGAATGGGTGATATTTTACCGTTCACGATAAACCGTCAAAAAAATTCCCCACGGTAAGAATTTGTATCTCACGATAAAAATGACAAATTCCTGTTTGTGACGTTTTTGTGTAAAACTGATTTATGGAAGGAAGGAAGGAAGGAAGGAAGGAAGGAAGGAAGGAAGGAAGGAAGGAAGGAAGGAAGGAAGGAAGGAAGGAAGGAAGGGAGAAAAACAAGGAAAGAAGGAAGGAAGGGGAAAAAAGAAGGAAGGAAGGAAGGAAAGGGGAGAAGGAAGGAAGGAAGGAAGGAAGGAAGGAAGGAAGGAAGGAAGGAAGGAAGGAAGGAAGGAAGGAAGGAAGGAAGGAAGGAAGGAAGGAAAGGGGAGAAGGAAGGAAGGAAGGAAGGAAGGAAGGAAGGAAGGAAGGAAGGAAGGAAGGAAGGAAGGAAGGAAGGAAGGAAGGAAGGAAGAAAACAAGGAAGGAAGGAAGGAAGGAAGGAAGGAAGGAAGGAAGGAAGGAAGGAAGGAAGGAAGGAAGGAAGGAAGGAAGGAAAGATGACGTTTTTGTGTAACAAACATGGCGGATCTGAGAGCGAGATAGATTTATAGTAAAAAGGTGGAGTTGAATTGGTATTTTTTTATCATCATTTTTATCGTTATCAGGATAAATGCCAGAAATTATCGTGATACATTTTTTAGTCCATACCACCCATCCCTAGTTTAGACATACAAAAACATTTGCACACACAGCATGTAATAACAATGAATGAATGTTGCATTTTCGATCCGCTCCGGACTATCGTCAGTAATAACAAACACTGCCTCTCATATTAGTGCCATTGGCCTCATTATTGTCCTTTTTTCCAAATCAGAATCAATAAGGGTATCGATAAAGAACTGAATTGTTAAGCAGAATCCAAAATAGAATTGGAATCGTAAGAATCTTATCAATTCCCATCCCTATCTATGACGTCGTAGAGCGCCAACGCTAGAAAAACAACCTCTCCAAAAGGAAGCATTCGCAGCCGGATCTTTGCACACCTCATACTGATGACTTACGATATTAATTCATCGTAACACCTTGTAATCATGACAAAAGTCTTCATTTCAGACACTTTAACATGACACAACTGAAGACTTTTCAACTCTTCAACTATTAGTGATGTGCGGATCGATACTGAAATATCGATACTTCCGATACCAGATCCGTACGATCTAAGATCGATTCTCAAACTAAAATATCGATACTTTTGATACTTCAGTCATTTGTGATCATGTATATTGTAAACAGGAATATGGTGGAAAGTAGCTAAACTATTCAGATTTTGTCTAAATGACACGCTGCTGGTAGGAACTACTTTTTCTTCCGCCTGGGTAAGTCGCGCTGCGACTCACTCGTCTCTCTCTCAGTGTTTGGTATAGAGGATCTGCACTGACGTCACTTCCCCACTGGACCAGCCCCCTTACTCACACTGAGTGTCAAAACATCAGCAAAAATGTCTGCAACTAGTGGAGAAGACGGGATAACAGCCGATTATGGGCTAAATTAGTGTCAGTTGGACTTGACAGTGACCCGTACAGTTACCCCAAGAACCAGTGGTCCATGGACATTAATATTTGGTACAGTTACCCCAAGAACCAGTGGTCCATGGACATTAATATTTGGTACAGTTACCAAGAACCAGTGGTCCATGGACATTAATATTTGGTACAGTTACCAAGAACCAGTGGTCCATGAACATTAATATTTGGTACAGTTACCAAGAACCAGTGGTCCATGGACATTAATATTTGGTACAGTTACCCCAAGAACCAGTGGTCCATGGACATTAATATTTGGTACAGTTACCAAGAACCAGTGGTCCATGGACATTAATATTTGGTACAGTTACCCCAAGAACCAGTGGTCCATGGACATTAATATTTGGTACAGTTTCCAAGAACCAGTGGTCCATGGACATTAATATTTGGTACAGTTACCAAGAACCAGTGGTCCATGGACATTAATATTTGGTACAGTTACCAAGAACCAGTGGTCCATGGACATTAATATTTGGTACAGTTACCAAGAACCAGTGGTCCATGGACATTAATATCTGGTACAGTTACCAAGAACCATTGGTCCATGGACATTAATATTTGGTACAGTTACCCCAAGAACCAGTGGTCCATGGACATTAATATTTGGTACAGTTACCCCAAGAACCAGTGGTCCATGGACATTAATATTTGGTACAGTTACCAAGAACCATTGGTCCATGGACATTAATATTTGGTACAGTTACCCCAAGAACCAGTGGTCCATGGACATTAATATTTGGTACAGTTTCCAAGAACCAGTGGTCCATGGACATTAATATTTGGTACAGTTACCAAGAACCAGTGGTCCATGGACATTAATATTTGGTACAGTTACCAAGAACCAGTGGTCCATGGACATTAATATTTGGTACAGTTACCCCAAGAACCAGTGGTCCATGGACATTAATATTTGGTACAGTTACCAAGAACCAGTGGTCCATGGACATTAATATTTGGTACAGTTACCAAGAACCAGTGGTCCATGGACATTAATATTTGGTACAGTTACCAAGAACCAGTGGTCCATGGACATTAATATTTGGCCACCAATCCAGTTTCCTGATATTTATATGTACTTAATTTCTACGCCGGGGAAAAACACGAAGCAAAGCTTGAAGGTACAAAAGTCTTGACGCTTGGTCCGACTTCAAGGCAGGATTTGTTGTAGAAATTAAAGTGATGAGGACACCGAGCTTTATGATTTGACCGTTTAACGTTAGCTACCCAAAAATACCTGATACAAAATGGGAACCACAAATCCACGTTTCGGTGCCTGGAATCCAGTTGTTTCTGTGAATTGCAGAGATCCATTTGTCTCTCTTAAGCTTATTTCTGACACTCAGTCTTTCTGCCACTCAGTCTTTCTGATGTTGTGCAACTCAGGTAGCTTGGCTGTCCAGTTATCGAAGGCTAATGATAATTATTATTAATAATTATTAATAATTAATAAAGTGGACTATTTATCAAATTGAATTATCAAAATGATAATAATTCTCGTCGGGGCAACAGCCCCGGGGCCTTACTCCGGGGGAAAATGATAACTAAACAGCAGAAAATCAGTCTCATATGATTTGAATTATCCTGCAGAACAGCAAATCTTACTATCACGTACAGAACAACAATTGAAGGTGTGGGATCCGAACACTGGTTCTGCTTTAAACAAATCAATTTGTGACCAAATCTTGTATGAAACAACAACAACCACTCATTAAAAATCAATCAGGATTTATTTACATACAGGTGTCAAAAGATGATAAACGTAACACCCCAAATAAACCTGATGGCAGAACTTAAGTATTATAAAACAATTAATTAACTAGGAAAACAACAATCAATAAAAAGTTAAATGCATGGAATGGGAAAAAGAAATCAAAGCAATAATAAAAATGATATCACGAACATGTACGGTTTAAAACATGGCTGCGGTGTTTAAAGAAGCCGGGGTATTTAAAGATGGCGGAAACCTCTTTAAACCACGTGCAGATCTAGACCGGATGTTACTCCCGGTGTTTTAAACGTGACTACGGCAGAAAACAGCGCTTTAAAACATGAATGACTAGCAGAAAGTAGTGACTACAAATTAATGACAACAGTCATGATAATGATGCTGATGTAATCTCAGCTCTGACCACAGATTTAGCTCTGAAACACTCCCAGTTAAACTCATACACCCAGGTCTCAAAACCTCACGCCTCCTCGGGTCTCCGGGTGCTGATGAGGGGTTCCTGCCGGGTCTTTGGTCGGAGTCCGAACCAAGAGTCCTCCCGCCTTTCCCGCTCCTCCTCCTGACTCTGGAATCACGAGAGGACGGGGGCTCCAGCGTGAAGCAGCCGGCGCTCCCCCCCCCGGTCCAGAGGCTATCACGTCGTCTCGGGTGCGCGCGGGGCCTGTCCACTTCTTCAGAGTGCGGGTGCCCGTCGGGCTGAGCGCGTGGCCCGGGACGGGGCGGCGGGATGCGTCTCGGTTCTGCGCGGGGCAGGCTGGCCACAGGTCCTTTCAGGTGAACTCAAGAGCAGAGAGAGAGAAGTTAGGAAAGAGGAACGGGTCTCACCCTGGGCCGGGGCCGAGCTTCGAAGCGGCTTCCCCCCCCTTTCCAGCTCCCAGGGACCGGGGACACGTGAAGCATCAGTCAGAGCTCCGGATGAAAAGTTGAGACCGAGTTAATGGGAGCGGCTCCGCGGCTTCAACGGGCTGCAGGTCCAACGGAGCGGCCCGATCCGATGGGGGGGCCTTACACCCCCCCCAGCCGGGGGGAGAAAGGAAGATGGGACCTTGGCCCGGAGCCAAACGTCCTGCTGCTCAGGAAGAGAGGTTGATCGGAAGCGAGAGGAAAAAGGAGAGAGAGAGAGATGCAGCGCCGCTGTCTGCGCCGCGGGTCCTCGCTGATCCTCCGGTCGGACCACGCTGCAGACCTCTCCTCTTATCCCCCCCTTTGGGGGGGGGAAGTCGTGGTCCCTTTGGCCCGGAGCCAGAAAGACGTGCTGACCCGCCAGTTGAATGAAGGAAAAAAAGAAAGAATGCAGGAGCAGCGCGCCGTTTTGATCCTACGCGCGCTGCGGTGACGTCATCGGTGCCTCGTTGCAATTGGATGCGCGCCGCTTGTAGGCGCCACCCCCCCCACGCAAGGCATGCTGGGGGTTGTAGTTCATGGCCAGGCGGCCATTTTTGGAGGCACATTACAGCCGATTTTCAGCTGAGCAGTTTCAAAGTTGAATTTACACATTCACGAAATGTTCATACATTTTATAAGTTCAGAGTTCACATGGGCATATGGGCGACCCCAACACTGATACTCAGTCTTTCTACCACTCAGTCTTTCTGCCACTTCTGGGATGTTCAATATCAACGGGGATGATATTGCGTTGTCAGGTGCGTGTCTCCTGGTCGGGGGGCGGTAAAGTGGAGACAATTATGCCAACTAATAGGACGGGATTGTTAAAGAAATGAGCCACGAGGATAATGAGTCACGCCTCAATGTGACTCGGTCACGCCACGCCGGCACCGCGGCACCTTCTGCCACCTGAAAACGCTGCTGCCCAGTTGGCAGCTCCACTCACTTCTGCACGTTTGGACCGTCCACACAAGCCATCGTTTGTGCTGAGCACGCACTTTCAACATCGCCACGGGGAAAAGTAACCGACCTTCACTGATTTCAGGGAGTTAAAAGCGGTTTCCGAAGTGATTTGTGGAAGGTGAAGTTGTAAGTCATGTACGTGTTAATAATTAATGCGGTAGTAAGGAAAGCAGACAAAAAGGACTCCTATCTGAACACAACTGCTAAACTACTGCTGGAGGAAAGAGATTTAACCTCAATAGTATGTGGTCTATCAACACTACACAAAAACTCTAAATCTTAACAAGAATATTTGTCTTATTTCTAGTTAAAAAGTCTAATGTTTTGTTAAAAAATCTCATTCCACTTAAAACAAGACTCATCACTGGAAAAAACAACAATTTTCACCTGTTTCAAGTAGATTTTCACTTGAAATAAGTAGAAAAATCTGCCAGTGGAACAAGAATTTTTTGCTTGTAATAAGAAGATAAATCTTGTCCCACTGGCAGATTTTCCTACTTATTTCAAGTGAGAATTTACTTGAAACAGGTCGAAATGTCAAGAAAAAAAGTCAAAATCTTATGAAAAAAGTCGAAATGTCGAGAAAAAAAGTCGAAATGTCGAGAAAAAAGTCGAAATGTCGAGAAAAAAAGTCGAAATGACGAGAAAAAAGTCGAAATGTCAAGAAAAAAAGTCAAAATCTTATGAAAAAAGTCGAAATGTCGAGAAAAAAAGTCGAAATGTCGAGAAAAAAGTCGAAATGTCGAGAAAAAAAGTTGAAATGTCGAGAAAAAAAGTCAAAATTTTGTGAAAAAAGTCAAAATGTCGAGAAAAAGTCAAAATTTTGTGAAAAAAGTCAAAATATCAAGAAAAAAAGTCAAAATTTTGTGAAAAAAGCCGAAATGTGCAGAGAAAAATCTCATTACACTTAAAACAAGACTCATCACTGGAAAAAAACAACAATTTTCACCTGTTTCAAGTAGATTTTCACTTAAAATTTGTAGAAAAATCTGCCAGTGGAACAAGATGTTTTTGCTTGTAATGAGAAGATAAATCTTGTTCCACTGGCAGATTTTTCTACTTATTTCAAGTGAAAATTTACTTGAAACAGGGGAAAATTGTCAAATAACAAGTTATTTTTCCAGTGATGAGTCTTGTTTTAAGTGTAATGAGATTTTTTGACTAAAAATGAGACATTTTAACTAGAAATAAGACAAATATTCGTGGTAAGATTTTGAGTTATTGCAGCATGTTAATAATTAATGCAGTAGTAAGGAAAGCAGACAAAAAGGACTCCTATCTGAACACTCTGCTAAACTACTGCTCGAGGAAAGAGATTTAACCTCAAAACTATCAACACTACACAAGTACTGCAGAAGACTTGTGGGATCGGAGTCACTCCCTTTCAGCATCATTATAAAGTAATTTTCTCTTATATTTGAGATGTCCTGCTCTGGTAAATTGCAGTATGACATTGTGGAGCGAGGACCAGAGCCTCGGGGGAATTGTGCTGTGATGAAAATTAATTAAAATAAACACCCCTGTACACAGAGCTTATATGGCAGCACAGTGTTTACCGGAGTGGGTGCTTGTTTGTGCGCTCGCGTATTTGCAAAAACATCACAGAAGTGGCTTAAAGTTCCCATCAAATGGCAGAGAACAAAACCAGCCGCCCACTCGCCGTGTCGGCTCTGAGTGGTCGGATCAGCCGAGTCCACGTCGAGTCGTTCTCAGCATCGTTCTCCCAGCGATGCCACATTCACTCTGAGTCACTCTCATTTACTCCCATTTACTCTCATTTACTCTGATTTACTCTCATTTACTTTGATTTACATAGTTATTTAATATATCCTTTATTTATCCAGTAAAGGAAATTGAGATACAATATCTCTTCTGCCAGGGAGTCCTGGTCAAGATGGCAGCAGAAAAATAAATTCAGTTTCATATAAAAGAAAATACTTACAAGGACAAGTAACTTTATTGTTTCTTTAATCATTAAACCTTTTTTTATTTCTTTATCTTAATTTTTTTATTTTGAAGATTTTATGTCAAACGTATATATATATATATATATATATATATATATATATATATATATATATATATATATATATATATATGTGTGTATATATGGATCCACCAACCTGTTCCAAACGGAGTAGGATTGAAGTAAACACATCTTAGATACATTCTTACATATAAGAGTTTCAATAAACTTACTTATATAGATGTATATTATGGATATGGATATGTTATATGTAGGTATGTATATGGATATATTGAGTTGTATTATACGTACAGTATTTATATATCTCTATTAATATATATTGATTTATAGTTATATGTAGATATATAGTCGATATACATTTTTATATAATTGTAGGTAAATATATGAACCAATGTATATATAGCATATCTACTCTTATACAGTTATTAGTGCCACGGCTGCAGCAAGAGGCACTCCTCCTCCAAAGCTATGCAATAGCAAGGAGGAGGAATGCCTCTGGCTTCGCCAGAGGCACTAATGTTATCCTGCGGGTTTATTATTATTTTTCAACTTATTCATTTTCCGGACAGATTTCGGTTCGCTACTCTTCCTACAGCTTTGAGAAAACGCGAAAAGTAAAAACGTAGAAACGTGCGCCTTATGCGGGAATCGTGTGCTATGACTTTTATAAGCAATTGGCGTGCACGTTTTTGCGCAACGTGCACAAACGTGCGCTTTTAGCGCCATCCGGAATGCATTGGGAGAACTTTGGGGCCTCACCACTTTGGGGCCTCACCACTCGCACACCGTTACTCGAAAAATTCTGAACCGATTTAGAAAGTTGTAGGCCCTGAATTTAACTACAGTCCTGTGGATTTCCAGAGCGATGGCACAAATAGTTTTTGCACGAAGTGCAAAAACATTTCCAAATTTCCAAACTAATGGGGAACCTTTTTTCTGAGTCACGTATCTTTCTCATACTTGCACGTAGAACTGTCATTCAAACTTCAAAACGGAGGAAAACTTCTCTTCTCTCTCCAAACCTGAAACAGTTTTTTCCTAAAATGTACACTTTTCAAGATAAGAGCGCTCAAGCGAGGACTGGAAATCACTTTTTTGTCAAATCTAGAGTGAGGTTCTAATTGTTTAGAGTGAGCAAAACCTTCAAAAAATGACCATAATTTTTACTTGTAACTCGAGTTCACGGCCAAACCGTAAAAGGTAGACGGAAAATTTTTGGTCAGAATGTAGACATACGTGTTGTGATTCATAAAATGTGACTTTGACAGGCGTGGTATGCACCAAATTTAAACGGGAGGGCTAACAGCCACGCCAATTCCTGCATCTGTCACCATTGACTCCAATGTAAAAAAAAGTTTTCTTCAAAAAAATCTCACGTTGTTTTCGAACTGCCGTTACAAACACATTTTAAGGAATATATGAATAAAAATAAGATTGACAGAATCTGCTGGGTTCTCTGTCTCTCACAATGTTTTCGTTTTTCTGCTAAGAACTACGGTTTGATCACAAAGTGGAGTGATTTGAGACTTGTCACAACGCAAAAATCTGGGGTTTTCTCACAGCCAACCCAGAACCTTACTCATGTCTAGGTTCTGTTGCCGTAACCAGAGCTCAGCTGCTGAGTCATTCAGCCAGAACTGGTCACATGACTCAATCAGAACAGACTTCATATACTTGGAACCTGGAAAATGGAGAAATCTGAACCCTGACCTTTTGACCTTAGCTGATCAGCATATATATATATATATATATATATATATTAGGGGTGTAACGATACACTAATCTCACGATACGGTACGATACACGATATTGAGGTCACGATAACGATACGATACGATATTATAGCAGTATTTTTTAACAACCTTGATAGAGGAATATATGACTGGAAAAAATTGTCTTTTTTTTGAAAGACACAAAATACAAAACAATGCTGTGCGTTTGCCCTATTGTTACAGTTTGTAATGCTTTATAACTGTTTACGTTTTAAAGAGAAAGCCAGGCCAACCATTTTCCACAAACTGAACTAAAAGTAAATGTCAGGTTTGCATCTTCAGTTTCATACAAGTAAAAATATTTTGCCACAAACTGAATAGTTTCTCTCATGTATGATTTTTTCTTTTCCAGAAATTTAACAACTAAAATTGAATAAATAAATACAAGTAAATAAATACATACAATTTTACATCATAAAAAAGATTGATTCATGCTCACTTTATGTAAGTGTAAGAGGAGATTTATTTTTGTTAAAAAGATTATTTTGGTAATTCAGGGTTCATTATTTTATAAATATATTCTTTATATTCTGATGTAAATCAGGGACTATAATTACACTATTCAGTATATCAGTTGTTAGTATGTTTTAGATTGGGCGGAGTGATACAGCACTAGGTGTTGTGTTGATGTTCTGAAATCCTACGCTGTTGAGCGGACATTGAAGTACACGCAAACTCACGCAGAAGTTGTCCTGTGTTTATCCTACTCACGACCCCAAAAAGGTTTAATTTAATAAGGTAAGGCTTAACTTTACACCAGACGTAAATAAGTAAAGGTTCAGAGCTCAAAACAGGACCGCAAAACGGGACTACTTTCTTCTGAGCGGAGTCAGATTTTGGTCCGCGCGGTCGCGGCTGCGGATGCGCTGGATGCGCGTTTCTAGTCAACACAATAGATTAATATTAATAACCCAATATCGCGATACAGGTTGTCACCTCCACGACACGTATTGTGACGTTTTTGTATCGCGAAATTTCGTGGCACGATATATTGTTACACCCCTAATATATATATATATATATATATATATATTTATTAATTATTATATATATATATTTTATATAATCGCCACCTGTAGGGGGAAATGCTGGATGTTGAAACTGGTAATGAATGAATTAATGAATTAATGAATTAATGCTGAAGCTGGTAATGAATGAATGAATGAATGAATGAATGAATGAATGCTGAAGCTGGAAATGAATGAATGAATGAATGAATGCTGAAGCTGGTAATGAATGAATGAATGAATGCTGAAGCTGGTAATGAATGAATGAATGAATGAATGAATGAATGAATGAATGAATGAATGAATGAATGAATGAATGAATGCTGAAGCTGGTAAAGAATGAATGAATGCTGAAGTTGGTAATGAATGAATGAATGAATGAATGAAGCTGGTAATGAATGAACGAATGAATGAATGATGCTGGATGCTGAAGCTGGTAATGAATGAATGAATGAATGAATGAATGAATGAATGCTGAAGCTGGAAATGAATGAATGAATGAATGCTGAAGCTGGTAATGAATGAATGAATGAATGAATGCTGAAGCTGGTAATGAATGAATGAATGAATGAATGAATGAATGAATGAATGAATGAATGAATGAATGAATGCTGAAGCTGGTAAAGAATGAATGAATGCTGAAGTTGGTAATGAATGAATGAATGAATGAATGAAGCTGGTAATGAATGAACGAATGAATGAATGATGCTGGATGCTGAAGCTGGTAATGAATGAATGAATGAATGAATGAATGAATGAATGAATGAATGAATGATGCTGGATGCTGAAGCTGGAAAAGAATGAATGAATGAATGAATGAATGCTGAAGCTGGTAATGAATGAATTAATTAATGAATGAAGCTGGTAATTAATGAATGAATGAATGCTGAAGTTGGTAATGAATGAATGAATGAATGAATGAATGAATGCTGAAGCTGGTAATGAATGAATGAATGAATGAATGAATGAATGAATGAATGAATGAATGAATGAATGAATGAATGATTTCCAGTCCTCGATTGAGCGCTCATATCTTGAAAAGTGTACATTTTAGGAAAAAACTGTTTCAGGTTTGGAGAGAGAAGAGAAGTTTTCCTCCGTTTTGAAGTTTGAATGACAGTTCTACGTGCAAGTATGAGCAAGTTAGATGACTAGCGGTTCCGTTAGCGGTCCCATTAGCGGTTCTGTTAGCGGTCCCGTTAGCGGTTCTGTTAGCGGTTCTGTTAGCGGTTCCGTTAGCGGTTCCGTTAGCAGTTCCGTTAGCGGTCCTGTTAGCGTTCCCATTAGCGGTCCCGTTAGCGGTTATGTTAGCGGTCCCGTTAGCGGTTCTGTTAGCGGTGCCGTTAGCAGTCCCGTTAGCTGTCCCGTCAGCGGTCCCATTAGCGGTTCTGTTAGCGGTCCCATTAGCGGTCCCGTTAGCGGTCCAGTTAGCTGTTCTGTTAGTGGTTCTGTTAGCCTATTACCTATTTTCTGTAATAACCTTTGAATGGTTTGACATAGAGAGTCATGGGTGGTGTCATTGGACTCGGTATTGAGTCCTTCACCTTTATTGCTTGTAAAATGTACACAAATGTGCAGCAGCCCGCCCTGGCACTCTCGAAATTTCCGCGAGGAAATTGTCTAGTTACTTCTATTATTACATACATACATAGTAGCACAACTAAATGATGGGCCTTTGTTTTGTTTTCTTTTTGTTTGCTTTGATTTGCTTTGTTTTTGACTGTATTTATATATACATATAATTGAGTATTATATCACTGTATTGAATAGTTATTGAAGTAGGGGTGTTTGGTTATGTGTATTTTATAAGTAAGTTTTTTGAAACTCTTATTATATGTAAGAATGTATGTTAGATTCAGGGGTAGGACTGGATAAGTGCTGTGTATATATATATATATATATTAGTGCTGGCCAACGATTAAAATTTGTAATCTTAATTAATTCATGATTTCTGTAATTAACTATGCGATTAATTGCGATTAATTTATTCACCCATTTTGTGCTGTTCTAAACGACTTTATTCTCGTAATATTACGACTTTATTCTCATAATATTACGACTTTATTCTATTACGACTTTATTCTCATTATATTATGACTTTATTCTCGTAATTTCCACATTTTTTTGTCTTAGTTTGGCCCTAATACTCGGTCGTAGAAATCAGCGAGTCTCTGTGTTGTTTGTGTCTGGAGCATCTAAATATGAGCCGCTGCTGCCGAGGTCGTCGTGGACTGGACGCCCTGCAGGCGAATGTCACACGATCTGTGGAAAAACGCAGTCCCCCGTCAATCAGGGAGAAGTTCTGAAAGCTGTCCGCGGCGCCGGTCCAGTTCCTGCAGTCCTTCATCTGTCCAGTTCCTGCAGTCCTTCATCTGTCCAGTTCCTGCAGTCCTTCATCCGTCCAGTCGCTGAGTTGTTGTGATCGTGCGTGGACTGGCTGCTGATTGGAGGATCCCGTTATACTTTATTTAATGTCAAAGATGGGAAACAAAGTAGTATTTCTGTCGTTTTCTTTTCTTTACTTTTCAGGCGTGATGCTGTGATCACATATTCTGTCACGATGACTTTGATTTGATTTGATTTTTATTTGTCTCAAACATGCACAAGCATAAAACAAACGGTATATATAATTAAAGCTGCAAGCAGCGATGAACGTTCCTCCACCCTTGTAACGTTCAGGCTGCAGTGGAAGTTTGTATGACTTGATGTAGATTCTTCAGAACTGGATATTTAGAGGATGAAACACCCACGAGTCTTTATATCAAACCATTCAAAAGTTATGGCAGAAAGTAGGAACTATCAGATATGGACCAATCAGATGAAGGGGGGGTGCATTTTTTGGCGTCTATTGTTGCCACGGTAACACATTTGACTGAGAAAAGTAATGCCCATCGTCACAGGATCTAGACCAGGGGTCGGCAACCCGCATGCTCTTTAGCGCCGCCCTAGTGGCTCCTTGGAGATTTTTCAAAAATGTTTGACCTTTTTTTTCTCTTTTTTTTCCTTTTTTTCTTCTTTTTTCTTCTTTTTTTCCTTTTTTCTCTTTTTTTCTTCCTTTGTCCTTTCGACTTTCTTCTCGACATTGTGACTTTTTTCTCAACATTTCAAATTTTTCTCGACATTTTTACTTTTTTCTTGACATTTCGACTTCTTTCTCAACATTTCGACTTTTTTCTCGACATTTCGACTTTCTTCTCAACATTTGGAATTTTTTCTCGAAATTTTTACTTTTTTCTCGACATTTTTACTTTTTTCTCGACATTTCGACTTTTTTCTCGAAGTGCATAATGAAATAAAAAAATCTTCCTCCTCTAAAATATTATTTTTATTTTTCTCCTGCCTGGCCCTAATACTCTTCCACAGATTCGCGTAACAAAAAGAGTCACGTGGAAAGACATTAGCAGCTACATTTGCAGCCGAGGACGCAGTTCTAACTAATATAGAAACATGCAGCATGTGTTTCTTCATTCTAATTCTGATACAAGACTTTTCATTTTTTGCGGCTCCAGACATATTTGTTTTTTGTGTTTTTGGTCCAATATGGATCTAAAACATTTTGGGTTGCCGACCCCTGGTCTAGACTCACATTTTGATGTATAACACACCTGGGTGCACGTTACGGTTCGAGCCGCATTAACGGCCGAAGAAATGGCATAAATTGCGCCAAAATTACATGATTAATTCAAAATGGCCGACTTCCTGTTGGGTTTGGGCCATGGCCCCAAGAGACTTTTCTTTAAGTTGTGACATGATACATGTGTGTACCGATTTTCGTGCATGTACGTCAAACCGTATTGTGGGGCTTGAGGCACAAAGTTTTCTAGGGGGCGCTGTTGAGCCGTTAGGCCACGCCCATTAATGTAAACCATTAAATATCACATTTATCACCAGGCCTGGCTTGGTGCAAAATTTGGTGACTTTTGGGGCACGTTTAGGGGGAAAAAGGCCTTCATTTCGTCGGAAGAAAAACGAGAAAAACAAAAACGAGAAAAATTCCTACAGATACAATAGGGCTCTAGCACTGTCAGTGCTCGGGCCCTAACTATAACAGCAATGTGAACACATGTTCGGAATACACCACCATACTTTGTGAGACGACTTAAACTTCATTTCAGATTTCATCAGGGACCGAAGGCTATAAATCCATAAAACATCATAAATGTAATCCGGAGATGAAAATAACATACATTATGCATGTTCTTTGCATGGTGGAGGTCTCAAAGGGTGGCCTGGATATTTATAAAGGAGAGATTTTATAAAGTTTGCAGCTTGCATCTGTTCTGTTGGGTTTTTAACAAAAAGAAAGAAAAAAACATTTGAATAACATCTCACGGTAGTTATGGAGCCGAGTCCTCTGCACTTCTCTGATTTCCTGGTGCTCTCGCTGAACAGTTTGATGAGTGACAATGAAGGGCGCTCTCCTCCTCACCTCGGTTATTACAGTACTTTGCTAAAACACACACTTGTTCCACCGCTGCAGCCTGACACAGCGAGAGCTCTCCAACAGACCGTCAGCTTGTATTAGGAGCAGCCAGGTCGGGAAAATGCTGCTAGCTGCAATAATGTGATTGAAATGGAACTAAAAACACTGGAGATTTTAGAGTTTAATTCTCCCCGGCCCTCGAAAACAGACACACACACTGCAAAAACTCAACATCTTACCAAGAATATTTGTCTTATTTCTAGTTAAAATGTCTCATTATTAGTTAAAAAAAAATCTCATTACACTTAAAACAAGAATCATCACTGGAAAAAACAACAATTTTCACCTGTTTCAAGTAGATTTTCACTTAAAATAAGTAGAAAAATCTGCCAGTGGAACAAGATTTTTTTGCTTGTAATGAGAAGATAAATCTTGTCCCACTGGCAGATTTCTCTGCTTATTTCAAGTGAAAATTTACTTGAAACAGGTCGAAATGTCAAGAAAAAAAGTCAACATTTTATGAAAAAAGTCGAAATGTCGAGAAAAAAAGTCGAAATGTCGAGAAAAAAAGTCAAAATTTTGTGAAAAAAGCCAAAATGTGCAGAGAAAAATCTCATTACACTTACAACAAGACTCATCACTGGAAGAAAACAACAATTTTCACCTGTTTCAAGTAGATTTTCACTTAAAATAAGTAGAAAAATCTGCCAGTGGAACAAGATTTTTTAGCTTGTAATGAGAAGATAAATCTTGTCCCACTGGCAGATTTTTCTACTTATTTCAAGTGAAAATTTACTTGAAACAGGTGAAAATTGTCAAATAACAAGTTATTTTTCTGGTAATTACTCTTTAAGTGTAATGAAATTTTTTGGACTAAAAATGAGACATTTTAACTAGAAATAAGACAAATATTCCTGGTAAGATTTTGAGCAGCTTGCATCTGCTTGCATCTCAACAATTTTCACCTGTTTCAAGTAAATTTTCACTTGAAATAAGTAGAAAAATCTGCCAGTGGGACAAGATTTATCTTCTCATTACAAGCAAAAAAATCTTGTTCCACTGGCAGATTTTTCTACTTATTTTAAGTGAAAATCTACTTTAAACAGGAGAAAATTGTTGTTTTTTCCAGTGATGAGTCTTGTTTTAAGTGTAATGAGATTTTTTGACAAAACATTAGACATTTTAACTAGAAATAAGACAAATATTCTTGTTAAGATTTAGAGTTTTTGTGTAGTGTTGATAAACCACATACTATCGAGGTTAAATCTCTTTCCTCCAGCAGTAGTTTAGCAGTTGTGTTCAGATAGGAGTCCTTTTTGTCTGCTTTCCTTACTACCACATTAATTATTAACACGTACATGACTTACAACTTCACCTTCCACAAATCACTTCGGAAACTGCTTTTAACTCTTTCACTTTAACAGATTTTTCTACTTATTTTAAGTGAAAATCTACTTGAAACAGGTGAAAATTGTTGTTTTTTTCCAGTGATGAGTCTTGTTTTAATTATATTTATTTTTTTACTAAAAATAAGACATTTTAAGTAGAAATAAGACAAATATTCTTGTTAAGATTTTGGGTTTTTGCAGCGAAAGCATTGATATTAGCTCAAATAAATAAGTCACACTGCAAAAACTCAACATCTTACCAGGAATATTTGTCTTATTTCTGGTTAAAATGTCTCATTTTTAGTCAAAAAAATCTTATTACACTTAAAACAAGAGTCATTACCAGAAAAATAACTTGTTATTTGACAATTTTCACCTGTGTCAAGTAAATGATTGAAATAAGTAGAAAAATCTGCCAGTAGGACCAGATTTATCTTCTCATTACAAGCAAAAAAATCTTGTTCCACTGGTAGATTTTTCTACTTATTTTAAGTGAAAATCTACTGGAAACAGGTGAAAATTGTTGTTTTTTCCAGTGATGACTCTTGTTTTAAGTGTAATGAGATTTTTTTTGACTAAAAATGAGACATTCTAACTAGAAATAAGACAAATATTCCTGGTAAGATTTGGAGTTTTTGCAGTACAAGTGTGGATATGTGCACGCGTTTCTTTCTGAGCCAGATTTGACTTCATGTCTTTGTCACCTTTCCAGTGAAATGCTGGGCATAAATGCAGCCCGGCTGATAAGCTTGACCCAGATGCATTCAGGGCCCCCAGACACGTTGTCAGAGTCTTAAACCCTCTCAAATGTCACGACGGATAATTACAAATGGAATATCTCTGTGACAGCTGCGAGATATGAGCCTATATGTGTATTTATGTGTGCAGTTCAGCCTTACTTGTGTTGTGGGACCTCAATTTATTTAAGAAATGACATTATGGGGACACGTCTTCCTTATGGGAGGAAAGAAAAGAAAAAGCAAGTACTGAAGGGATGAAGGCAAGTTTTAAGGTCAGATTAAGGTCGGGTTGATGTCATGTATGGCTCATAGTTCCTTTAAAGTTCTTATATTGTTGCTGTATGTACATATATATATATATATATATATATATATATATATATATATATATATATATATATATATATATATATATATATATATACATGTATATACAGTACTCGACTTGTAAAAAAGAATCAGGGGGGATGGTGGATTTGATCATATGGGGACAGATAATTTGTGCTGATTACAAATAATATAATATATTACAAATAATAGCAGTGACCAAAACAGCTGCAGAAATACTGCAGGAATGACATAGCAGCAGTTAAATGCAGCCTTCTGTAAGTTTAAATATCCACTGGGCTTACATCAAATACATCAAAACACAACAATAAAAAACACTTTTCTGAACTTATCAATATGACTCTGTCCTTCACAGGATAAGTAACATGGATCACTGCAAAAACTCACAATCTTAACAAGAATATTTGTCTTATTTCTAGTTAAAATGTCTCATTTTAGTAAAAAAAATCTTATTACACTTAAAACAAGACTCATCACTGGAAAAAACAACAATTTTCACCTGTTTCAAGTAGATTTTCACTTAAAATAAGTAGAAAAATCTGCCAGTGGAACAAGATTTTTTTACTTGTAATAAGAAGATAAATCTTGTCCCACTGGCAGATTTTTCTACTTATTTCAAGTGAAAATTTACTTGAAACAGGTGGAAATTGTCAAATAAGTTATTTTTCTGGTGTTATTTTTCTGGTGATGACTCTAAATGTTGAAATAGCAGTAAAACCACATTCATTGATGAAATGACATAAGGGATGGAAAGGGGGATGGCAGTTTTACAGGGGGGATGATTTGGACCGTTTTTATTTCAGGGAGGGATGATTTGGACCGTTTTTATTTCAGGGGGGGATGCCATCACCCCTCATCCCCCCTCAACTCGATATATATATATATATATATATATATATATATATATATATATAGTCCTGATCCGATACAAGAGGACACAGTTCTGTCCTCTCCATCCACCCCGTTGATCAAGTTCATCCTACTTTTATCCAGAGTTTCCAAACCTCAGTATGGAGGAAAGTAACTACCGGCTTTACAATCTGCATATAATTGTAATGGATGCTGTAAGAGAAAAGAATAAAGCTGTGGGAGAGATTCTTTTAAGAAAGGGCATAAAAAACACTGTAAATGTGTTTAGAACTACAAATGAACTTGTTTTATGTTACAAATCCTCTTTCTTTAATATAGTAATATAGGCCAGTGCAGCCATTGAATATTCATTCTAATCAGGACATCAGTTGGAATGATATGTGAATGATAAATATTAATATTTATTATTCAGTGGTGCGAGATCAGCCGGCATCAACTCCAAACACTCGATTAGCTCTTTAAGGACCTTCCCATCCGTCCCTTCCTCCCATGAAACGGCCAGTTCCACCACGAGGACCGTCCTCGTAACACATTAGTCCAGGGGTCATAGGCGGCCTTACATATGTTTCAACCGTTTCAGTTGAAACGGGCCCCGGCCACCAGGGGGCCCCCAACTGACTGACAAAAAAATAAATGCCGCAAGGAAGACACAATAATAAATCACTACCCGCCATTAAACTAACCAGCTAACATCCAAGAAAAATGAAACGAACATACCAGAGTGGTGCTGAAAAGCGAAAATTAGCAGATATAAAAAAGAAAGCTGTGGGTAGTCTTCCGAAAGTGACCTCTTTCTTTGGTCCAGCATCTGCACCGACTACAGCAGCGGCTGCCGCCCACTCTAATAACACCAGCCAAACAACAAATACAGGAGAAGGTGAAAATAAAGACCTTTTTACAGATACAGCCGGTGATAATGATGACCAAACATTATCGTTGGAAGCACGACATGATCATAATCCCACAACTGAGACAGGTGAGTTAGATGCCACCATGAGCACTGCAGCCACTGAGCAGGTAGTGAGCTGTCCGTGGTGCTGAAATGACGTGGAGCACTAATTATTTTTGTTGTTGATTTAAGTTGAGAATTTTGAACTTTTGATTTTTTTTGCTGAATTTTGAAAACAAATCTGTAGAAGGTTGTTTCTCTTTTATTTCCGTTTCTCTGACCGAGAGAGTGCTCTGATCACAGCTGGACAAAAATAACGCAGAGCACTCATTATTTTTGTTGTTAATTTAATTTGAGGGGATTGTAAGGGACAATAAAGTATCCATATCCTTATGTGTTGCAAACCAACCTGAATCCTCGCCTTTTCTGCTGAGTCCTGGTTTCTGGTCCTGGTTATGATTTTAACACTTGGTCACAATGTATCGTTTTATATGGGAAAATATGTGCGTCCTTCGGACGCATGGATGCGTTTACTGCGTTCTTTCAGCTTATAATGTCTCACGGACGCAGGACACATAGCTGGCCACTCGCGGCCAGAGCGAGTGGAGCTGGTCCCGGTCTGATACCAGCGAGTCAAATGAACGCAGGATACGCGTGGCGGCAATGATGCGTACGCGGTCTGAACTGCAAGTATATCAACCAATTCGGCTGTTTGAAGTTGCCATGGAGACGAACTATAGAGACTTTAAGGCAGACGGAAAATGACTGGAGTCGCCCTGACCCAAAACAACTGTGTTGTTATTGAAATTGGGTTTTCGGCCGGTGCTTGGCCTTGGCACGGCTGGCTGATCTCAAACCTCCCCTGGATGTTTATGCTAACAGGATGCTCTGCCCCCGGTGACCCCTCTGACCTCTGACCCCTCCCGTGTTACCATGGCACCTGTGGAACTGAATCAGAACTCATACCCAGGAAGATAACACTCCATCACTGATGTTAACAGTTGGGTTTATGGAGTTATGTCTAAATCAATAGCTAATTAAGCCTCTGAAGAAACTCAGGAATGCTATTCTACTTTAGTGATAGTGTGAATATCCCCCCCCCACCTCCTCTTTCCCATCTTTTTCTTATCTAATGAAAGGGCAGCGCCGACCCGCGGCTGCAGCCTCGGGCACATGTCTACCAAGTCCTATGTGCTCGGTTTGTTTTTGCTTCTCTCTTGGATGGAAAATCAATTCCCCTTCGGAGATTAATAAAGTATTTTTATTGAACTGAATATCAGGCCCTGATCTGGAAGCCCCGCCCGCTGGATGGTTTTGTCCAGTACTGGAGTTGTAAAAAACAATCAGGGGGGGTGGTGGATTTTATCATATGGGGACAGATAATTTGTGCTGATTACAAATAATATAATATATAACAAATAATAGCAGTGACCAAAACAGCTGCAGAAATACTGCAGGAATGACATAGCAGCAGTTAAATGCAGCCTTCTGTAAGCTTTAAATATCCACTGGGCTTACATCAAATACATCAAAACACAACAATAAAAAACACTTTTCTGAACTTATCAATATGACTCTGTCCTTCACAGGATAAGTAACATGGATCACTGCAAAAACTCACAATCTTAACAAGAATATTTGTCTTATTTCTAGTTAAAATGTCTCATTTTAGTAAAAAAATCTAATTACACTTAAAACAAGACTCATTACTGGAAAAAACAACAATTTTCACCTGTTTCAAGTAGATTTTCACTTGAAATAAGTAGAAAAATCTGCCAGTGGAACAAGATTTTTTTGCTTGTAATGAAAAGATAAATCTTGTTCCACTGGCAGATTTTTCTACTTATTTCAAGTGAAAATTTACTTGAAACAGGTGAAAATTGTCAAATAACAAGTTATTTTTCTGTGAATGACTCTTGTTTTAAGTGTAATGAGATTTTCTGACTAAAAATGAGACATTTTAACTAGAAATACGACAAATATTCCTGGTAAGAGTTTGAGTTTTTTTCTCCAATAGTCAAAATAAATTCAGAGGGACGACAGTCCAATAGTTACACTGCAAAAACTCAAAATCTTAACAAGAATATTCGTCTTATTTCTGGTTAAAATGTCTCATTTCTAGTCACTTGAAATAAGTAGAAAAATCTGCCAGTGGAACAAGATTTTTTTGCTTGTAATAAGAAGATAAATCTTGTTCCACTGGCAGATTTTTCTGTTTATTTCAAGTGAAAATTTACTTGAAACAGGTGAAAATTGTCAAATAAGTTATTTTTCTGGTGTTATTTTTCTGGTGATGACTCTAAATGTTGAAATAGCAGTAAAACCACATTCATTGATGAAATGACATAAGGGATGGAAAGGAGGGATGGCAGTCTTACAGGGGGGGATGATTTGGACCGTTTTTATTTCAGGGGGGATGATTTGGACCGTTTTTATTTCAGGGGGGGATGATTTGGACCGTTTTTATTTCAGGGGGGATGATTTGGACCGTTTTTATTTCAGGGGGGGATGATTTGGACCGTTTTTATTTCAGGGGGGATGATTGGACCGTTTTTATTTCAGGGGGGGATGATTTGGACCGTTTTTATTTCAGGGGGGGATGATTTGGACCGTTTTTATTTCAGGGGGGGATGATTTTGACTGTTTTTATTTCAGGGGGGATGATTTGGACCGTTTTTATTTCAGGGGGGATGATTTGGACCGTTTTTATTTCAGGGGGGATGATTTGGACCGTTTTTATTTCAGGGGGGGATGATTTGGACCGTTTTTATTTCAGGGGGGATGATTTGGACCGTTTTTATTTCAGGGGGGATGATTTGGACCGTTTTTATTTCAGGGGGGGATGATTTGGACCGTTTTTATTTCAGGGGGGATGATTTGGACCGTTTTTATTTCAGGGGGGATGATTTGGACCGTTTTTATTTCAGGGGGGGATGATTTGGACCGTTTTTATTTCAGGGGGGGATGATTTGGACCGTTTTTATTTCAGGGGGGATGATTTGGACCGTTTTTATTTCAGGGGGGGATGATTTGGACCGTTTTTATTTCAGGGGGGATGATTGGACCGTTTTTATTTCAGGGGGGGATGATTTGGACCGTTTTTATTTCAGGGGGGGATGATTTGGACCGTTTTTATTTCAGGGGGGATGATTTGGACCGTTTTTATTTCAGGGGGGATGATTTGGACCGTTTTTATTTCAGGGGGGGGATGATTTGGACCGTTTTTATTTCAGGGGGGATGATTTGGACCGTTTTTATTTCAGGGGGGATGATTTTGACTGTTTTTATTTCAGGGGGGATGATTTGGACCGTTTTTATTTCAGGGGGGGGTGATTTGGACCGTTTTTATTTCAGGGGGGATGATTTGGACCGTTTTTATTTCAGGGGGGGATGATTTGGACCGTTTTTATTTCAGGGGGGATGATTTGGACCGTTTTTATTTCAGGGGGGATGATTTGGACCGTTTTTATTTCAGGGGGGGATGATTTGGACCGTTTTTATTTCAGGGGGGATGATTTGGACCGTTTTTATTTCAGGGGGGATGATTTGGACCGTTTTTATTTCAGGGGGGGGATGATTTGGACCGTTTTTATTTCAGGGGGGATGATTTTGACTGTTTTTATTTCAGGGGGGATGATTTGGACCGTTTTTATTTCAGGGGGGATGATTTGGACCGTTTTTATTTCAGGGGGGGATGATTTGGACCGTTTTTATTTCAGGGGGGATGATTTGGACCGTTTTTATTTCAGGGGGGATGATTTGGACCGTTTTTATTTCAGGGGGGGATGATTTGGACCGTTTTTATTTCAGGGGGGATGATTTGGACCGTTTTTATTTCAGGGGGGATGATTTGGACCGTTTTTATTTCAGGGGGGGATGATTTGGACCGTTTTTATTTCAGGGGGGGATGATTTGGACCGTTTTTATTTCAGGGGGGATGATTTGGACCGTTTTTATTTCAGGGGGGATGATTTGGACCGTTTTTATTTCAGGGGGGGATGATTTGGACCGTTTTTATTTCAGGGGGGATGATTTGGACCGTTTTTATTTCAGGGGGGATGATTTGGACCGTTTTTATTTCAGGGGGGGGATGATTTGGACCGTTTTTATTTCAGGGGGGATGATTTGGACCGTTTTTATTTCAGGGGGGATGATTTGGACCGTTTTTATTTCAGGGGGGATGATTTGGACCGTTTTTATTTCAGGGGGGGATGATTTGGACCGTTTTTATTTCAGGGGGGAGGATTTGGACCGTTTTTATTTCAGGGGGATGATTTGGACCGTTTTTATTTCAGGGGGGGATGATTTGGACCGTTTTTATTTCAGGGGGGGATGATTTGGACCGTTTTTATTTCAGGGGGGGATGATTTGGACCGTTTTTATTTCAGGGGGGGATGATTTGGACCGTTTTTATTTCAGGGGGGAGGATTTGGACCGTTTTTATTTCAGGGGGGATGATTTGGACCGTTTTTATTTCAGGGATGATTTGGACCGTTTTTATTTCAGGGATGATTTGGACCGTTTTTATTTCAGGGGGGATGATTTGGACCGTTTTTATTTCAGGGGGGATGATTTGGACCGTTTTTATTTCAGGGATGATTTGGACCGTTTTTATTTCAGGGGGGATGATTTGGACCGTTTTTATTTCAGGGGGGATGATTTGGACCGTTTTTATTTCAGGGGGGGATGCCGTCCCCCCTCATCCTCCCTCATCCCCCTCAACTCCAGTACTGGTTTTGTCCATGGCTGCTTCTCTCGGTGCTATTGCTACAATCTTGTAAGATTAGGCAAAATGATAATTATATGAATCACAGCAAAGTGATTATGTACATTCTATGCCTGGAATCCACCGCCATTACTTGGTGCAACGCTGAAAGGACACGTGTCTTCATTTGTACGCCTGCTTGGCTGGACATCTGCTGTCACAGAAGAAGATATTATACGAAGAAAGAGTCATATAAATTTATTTGGAACGCTAGAAAAAGACATTATAACGCTAATCAGCCTATTCTGATTCACCAGCGGAGAAATCAGCATATCCCTAGGATACATATTCTAAAAAACTGCGTGTGAGCATTGGTGGGAATGAGTAAATGAGAAACACATTGTGAAGGATTTTGTTAAGTCCAGATAAGGATTAGAGGTGGTGTGTATCAGTACAGACCATGGAGCGTTTCACAATAAAGTGAATGCAGAAAATTGAACAACCTTCATTTTTCTCTATCTGCTGGATTCCTAGGCAGGTGTGTAAAGGATTTTAAATGGATTTTTTATTAAAATACCTGCCGTCTATCCACCAGTGGGAATGAGCGTCGAGAGACGAGACCGATTAAAAGTGCTGGACATAAATTATAAGAGCCACAAGTTCTGTGAGAGTCGCACAACTTTTGTCCACTATAATGTCACATGGAATAGCAAAGTTGGCATGAAGAGGAAGAGGGAGTTCATGTTCCTGCTTTAGCAGAACGGCATCAGTATTTATTTATTTATGACATAATAGACCATTGTTGAAATCCAAGGCCATAAACTCTCTTTCTGTGGCCTGAAAGTAGTTGACTAATTTACAGTTCTTTTCTTTACACCAGTGTTGTTTTTGGCAGCCATTTTAGATTTAATCTTAGTCTTAGTCTTTTGGACGAAAAAGCTTATTAGTTTTAGTCACATTTTAGTCATTTCTATATGTGATAGTTTTAGTCTAGTTTTAGTCGACGAAAACTCAAAAAGGTTTTAGTCCAGTTTTAGTCAGCTTTAGTTAAAAAAGAAAAGATAAAAAGTATTTTTTATTTCTGTCACTGAATGTATACATGGTTAAACATGCTGCTAACTTACAAAAAAAGCCAAGTGTGCTGTTCATTTAGACACATGGGGAACAGCAACACGTCTCAAATGCTATACTTTTGTCTACGTTTCAGACAGTCACTCAAACATGGGTCAATATGACTTATTACACTTGCAGCCCGACCAAAACCCCGTCATGTACTACACAGACTGCGAGTAAAGCCTGAACTACGGTTCTGCGCTAAATTGACGCAGACCTTACTACGCCATAGGCTCTGCGTCGGTATAACGCGGAACCATAAATCAGCCTTAACACACACACAAGCTACTAAACTTAATTCAGCCTGGGTTAGCAGCGCAACCAAGCTAATTTAGACTGAAGTCAGCAATTGATCATATGAAATTGATCACAAGCCGATTGTCGAGTAACATTGTATGTATATATGTTAACAGGCAGGGCCGCCGCAAGGGGTGTGCGAACCGTGCAACCGCACGGGGCCTCGCGCCCCAAGGGGCCTCGCGCTATGGGCCGTTTTTTTTTTTTTTTTTTATTTTTTTCAAATGTTTTTTTTTTTTTTCGTTTTTGTTTTTCGTTTTTCCCTTATAAATATCAACAGACACGTTCCATTACAGACCTAAATATGTACTAGTCTGTGCATATCAATAAATATATGTTCAATGATGCGCGTGTCTGTTGTTCAATACAACTGATCAGACCAAGCGCAGACACAAGCTGCTCTGATCCAGACGGTGGAGTTGGAACAAACTGCCACACAATGTCGAGAGAACGAGACAGATTCAGAAAATTTCCATCAGGGAATGAAAAAAGAAAAAAACTAAAGAAAATGGAAGAGTTTAATGCCTCTCTGAAAGGCTTGTTTGATACATTTGTTACAAAAATCACCGATCTGACCGGGTCTCAAGCAGCCGTGAGGCCCCTTGTCGAGGCAAGAGATGATGATGAGGCAGGGGAAGGTATCCAGTATTTTGATAATTGGAGAGTTAAAATTGCACATATAGACACTTAATCCGACCTGAAAAACCCCAAAATTTCGCGCGCGTGAGCGTAGCGAGCGCGCAAGGGCCCCCCCCTACCATTTCGCACAGGGCCTCGCAAATCTCCCAGGCGGCTCTGTTAACAGGACTTGGTGTAACTTACCTTCGAAAAAATATCCGCGTGGCGAGTCTTTAGGTGTCGCTTGAGGTTGGTGGTGTTCTTTCCCCAGAGTTTGTGGCCACATTTATTGTCGTCTACCTCCACGATACATTCAGTCTTTCTTTCTGCTTGGTTATATTTAAAATATTTCCATAAATCGTCGTGTCGTTTCCGACCACCGAGCCCCGTGCCGCTGCCGCCGGCATCCATCTTACCGCAGCAACACGTGCGACTACGGCCGTGCTGTGTTCAGGTGCTAATGGCGTGATGCCAGGTGGGCGTGACCAAACAAGGACAGGTTGCAGCGCTGATATTTTTTTATTTTTCATGTCAAAGGCAGGCAGAAATGTCATGCATTTTGAACGTCTGACCCACTAACATTTTCGTCTAGTCTCGTCTGGTCAACGAAAACTAGAACACGTCCCGTCATGTTTTAGTCATCAAAGAGCCTCGTTAAGCTCGTCACCGTCTCGTCACCGTCTCGTCACCGTCATGAAAAAAAGGGGCGTCAACGACATAATTTCGTCATCGTTGACAAAAACAACACTGCTTTACACGTTGGACACATGCAAGGTTAAAAAGATTATAGTTTGTCTGTAGGGACCATATTCACACCATCACTAAAGTAAAATGGCAATTCTGAGTTTCAAGTTTCATCTTGAGAAACTTGCAAATACGCTGCTCCAAGACCAAAGAGCAGGGCATTACGGAAGAGTATTAGGGCCAGGCAAGAGTACAAATATTTGAGAGGGGAAGATTTTTTTATTGTGCACTTTGAGAAAAAAGTCAAAATGTCGAGAATAATGTTAAAATAAAATTTTGATTTGTTTTTTTTTGATGCCTTGAGAAAGGGCTATGACCGAAACGTTGGCCCAATAAAACACTAGTCTGGTGAGAAGAAGGTGTGCGGGAGTTTTCTTTTTAAATTGGCTGCAGATTTCCTCCTCCAACGTACCTTTCTGCATATCCGTTGTGCTAAAAGTTTTCTACTTAAAATAACATTTTGAGAAAAAAGTCGAAATGTCAAGATTAATGTTGAAATACAATTTCAAGAATAAAGTCGAAATTTTGTGAATAGTCTAAATTTCGCCTTTTTTCTCAACTTTTATCTCAACCTTTTCGGCAAAAGCAATGTTTATTTAACTTTTTCATTTTGTTTTGTAAAAAAAAATTCAACTTTATTCATGAAATTTTGCCTTTTTTCTCAACATTTCAACTTTTTTCTCAACATTTTACTTCAACATTAATCTCGACATTTTGACTTTTTTCTCGACATTTCAACTTTTTTATCGAATGAAAGAATAATGAAAAAAATGAAAAAAAAGAAAAAAAAAATCTTACTCCTCTAAAATGCTATTTTTATTTTTCTCCTGCCTGGGCTTAAAGGTGACCTATTATGGCATTTAATGTATATTTTAAACAGGCCTTGAATGTCTTAAAAACAATCTAAAGCTTGTTTTTTCTACATAAATCATAAATCCAGCCTGTGGGCCCTGTCACTAGTTTTACCTTCTAACCTCTTTTTCTGCACCTCATTTTTAGGGAAGGGGGGGGGGTATGATAATGAGGCTCTGTGCTGATTGGCTCCCTGAATGACGTGTAGCAAGGGAGGAGAATAAACCTGCTCCGCCAGAGCAGCCCAAGCCTGTAAATTATCACAACACTGAATTTTCACAAATGGAAACTTTATTGTTAAAAAAATAAAATATGAGTTGTATATAAATAACATTTATGCACTATTTAAGCCGGATCTACCCGGCGGATGCTGAACGCTGGCCCCGGAGCCGCGCCGGGCGCCCAGCGTGGCTCCGGGACGCATCGCCCGTTACCGGTGATCAAACCGACAGATTTCGCTGAAAATCTCGGAGGGTGAAGCTGGTCCAGCCTGGGACGTACCCCAGAAATCCCTGCTCCCAAAGCGGCTGGGAACCTGGACAATTTAGTGGGACGGACCGCGCTTTGGAAACCAGGAAGTAGACTGGAGCAGCGCGCATCACCGCGGCTTTAACGGGGGAATCTGACCGGTTCCGACCGGCCGGGACCGCAGGAACCCGCCTGGACTGGTAGCAGGGACTCCCGGGGACCGACCAGCGGAATTTCAGACGGATCTGCCCGGCGGATTCTGCGCGCTGGCACTGCAACCCCACGGCCGGCGCACAGATCGCCCCCGGGGCGCATCCTGTGCGCATCGCCCGTTACCGGGGATCAAACCGACAGATTTGGCTGAAAATCTCGGAGGGTGAAGCTGGTCCGACCTGGGACGGACCCCCAAAGACCCAGCTCCCAAACCACCCGGGAACCTGGATGATTTAACCCGGATCCGCTCCGCCGCGGCGCCGCGTCCGACTGGCTGAAGGAAGGACCGCTCCAGCAGCGTAGAGAGCTGGTGGTGGGCGTGGTTTCAGCAGCGGAGGAGACCGAGGGCGTGGTTTGCATTTTGGTGACGTAAAGAAAATGCACAAATCCAAACGGCTCACAGAAACCACATGACACTGGGGGACTCTGTAAGGTGGGGGGGGGGAGTAGACCTTGCAGATTTTCATGGGGTATCATCTTTTCTGTGTTGGCAGGCTGAGGGGAGACCACTTTATATATGTTAAAACAAGAAAAAACGTGTTTTTCAGAATAGGTCCCCTTTAATACTCTTCCATAGGGTATGATGGACTTTTGGGTCACAATCAGAATGTAACACCAACAAAAGGGCGGTCTCTCTTCTGAGGTCTCACTCTTTTATGGGGATTGGAGACAAAACCAGCTCAGACTGTAAGAGGAACATTTAGATTTCAAAACAATCAAGACTCCATTCACATTTCAAGAAACTTACTTCAGACTAAATGATACAAGCTTATAATTAACCTCATAAAAAAAGGTTTACCAATATTGACCAAACAAAGGTTTACACCCCTCACCGTGGAACAACAGGCCTAGTAAGTTAAAGGCCGTCCTTTCTAACCTCCAACAGTCTTCCGTCGGCGTTCCCGCTCCACTGCACGCCGTTTCAGATGTCTCTTATTGATAGTCTGGTTATGACTCTGCCTCGGGCGCGTGCTTTATTTATGTGATTGCTTTTCTGCCTACCCAACGGCATCCACAGGCTGTTTCTTTCTCAAAGTTGACTCCAGAAAAAAACACTTTTCGGATCTAGGAGGGAGGAGAATAAAGGTGACCGATCCCCAGGGTTGAATCTCACGCTACATTTGAATATTAAAAATCAAGACTTCAAGAGTTCAGTCCCATTCATCTGGTGATAATCAACAAAAGGCTAATGAAGGGAAAGTACATGTTGGAGTAAAGCAGTCACACATGGGACGGAGCTTTGTTGTAGAGTCAGAGCTGGAGGTTTTCATCCTTCGTCACTGCACGAATCGTACTCCCAGGAGAACCGCATTTAAGCAAGAAGCCCCGAGACATCAGAGTAAAAGAGTTTTAAAGCAGAAATAAAGAAACTCCAGTAACCTACTTTGCATTTTTTTTTGAAGGAGCTTGGGCATCACGATGAGAACACAGCTCATTACGTGGCAGAGTGCTGTGACACGGCCAGACACTTAGAACTAAAGTGCAACCTAACAAATTTACCAAATCTGCTGTCGGAGCTCGACACAGTAAAAGGAGCGAGAAAATATAAACGGAAATAAAAGGAATTAAGAAAAACAAATAATTCTGACATCAAGTTTTGCCGTCAGTGGTTTCAGGAGCTGAAATAATCTACAGTGTTGGATGTAAACAAAGGGACTCCTCCTCACCGCTGGAGGAAAGTGGACGGATGTCTCACAAAATAAATCATTCTCTATTCAAACTTTAGTCATTTAGGCACCTACTGTGCTGCGTTTGATAGAGATACTTTGCTCGTATCCGGGGGGATAATTGGGGATTATCAGCTCTCAGATGGCATTTTGATGGCTTTTAAAGAACACTCATTTGCACAGAGACAACCAGCAGTGTAATTCTAAGTTTAGTTTTATTACGAGCTCTCCGACAAACGGCCAAGCAGGAAGCGATTGTGCAGACATGAAAGAATGGATTAAGAAGAGGCAAATGATTTCCAGCGAAAATGAAGTTGTCCACCCAATTAAATCTGACTCTTTATGTTATGCAAATGAATTATGCAGTCTCTCGTTTCCTTTAGTTAGTTTTCAGAAGGCTTATGTGATCACAATAAGCTGCTGTCTGCAGTTTTTGGTCGTATGAGGAGAAAGTTGCTTTAGCTCCGACTTTGTACTTCTCGCTTGTACACAGTTTTGTGATCCTTTGCGTGTTGATTGTTTTTCTTCTGCTCTGTTCATGCAGCACTGTCCAACAAAAGGAAATTACATTGTTTTGCAATTTCTGAGTCTATTTGAGTCATTTTTATTTTTCTTTTGTTCTTTTTTGTTCTAAATTTGACTTCACTGGAAAAAAAATGCCATCAGAGGGGGCTATTTAATAGTACATATATATATATATATATATATATATATATATATATATATATATATATATATATATATATATATATATATATATATATATATAGAAAGAAAGAAAGAAAGAAAGAAAGAAAGAAAGAAAGAAAGAAAGAAAGAAAGAAAGAAAGAAAGAAAGAAAGAAAGAAAAGAGCCTGAAAGAAAGAAAGAAAGAAAGAAAGAAAGAAAGAAAGAAAGAAAGAAAGAAAGAAAGAAAGAAAGAAAGAAAGGAGCCTGAAAGAAAGAAATTTATATATATATATATATATATATAATGTATATATATATATTTATATTTATATATATAAATATAATACTCAACATGGCTATGCCTATGCAACCAGATCTGCTTCTGGTGTTCACTTTACTCTTCCTCTACCAAGAACCAATGCACTAAAGAGGCTACGACGTTTAGAGCAGTAACATATTGGAAGCTTCCACCACATTTAACCATGATAAACAATAAAGCTAGATTCAAAAATAAATTAAAAGTAAAGCCGATGAACGGCCCTCGCGCGTGCAATTGTCACCAATAAAGTTCAAGGACTCAAAACTAAGTCCGATGACACCACCCATGACTCTTTATGTCAAACCATTCAAAAGTTATTGCAGAAAATAGGAACTATCACACATCGACCAATCAGAAGAAGGGGCGGGGCTAATTTGCACCGATTAAGGTGAAGGAGTCAAAACCGGGTCTGATGACACCACCCACGACTCTTTATGTCAAACCATTCAAAAGTTATGGCAGAAAGTAGGGACTATCAGATATGGACCAAGATGAAGGGGGGCGTGCTTTTTTTGGCGTCTATCATCGCCACGGTAACGCTTTTGACTGAGAAAAGTAATAGTCGTCGCAGGATCTAGATCTATTTTGATGTATAACACACCTGGGTGCACGTTACGGTTCGGGCGTATTAATGGCCTGAAGAAATAGCATTTGGTAAATTAGTTGGTTTATTCTGAAATTCTGAGTGTGTAAAATGGAATATTCTTTGTTGTTTGGTTCTGGCTTGTTTCAACAATTTAAGGGTTGAACTTTGTTACAACAACATGCATGTTGGACTCCGGCAGGGCTGCCCTTGGTCACCGGTCCTGTTCATAATTTTTATGGACAGGATTTCTAGGCGCAGCCAGGGGCCGGAGGGGATCCGGTTTGGGAACCTCAGGATTTCATCTCTGCTTTTTGCAGATGATGTTGTCCTGTTGGCTTCATCAGACCGGGACCTCCAGCATGTGCTGGGGCGGTTTGAGGCCGAGTGCGACGCGGCAGGGATGAGAATCAGCACCTCCAAGACCGAGGCCATGGTTCTCGACCGGGAAAGGGTGGCGTGCCTTCTCCGGGTGGGTGGAGAAGTCCTGCCTCAGGTGGAGGAGTTTAAGTATCTCGGGGTCTTGTTCACGAGTGAGGGAACGATGGACCGTGAGATTGACAGACGGATCGGTGCAGCGTCCACAGTTATGCGGTCGATGTACTGGACCGTCGTGGTAAAGAGGGAGCTGAGTCGAAAGAAGAAGCTCTCGATTTACCGGTCAATCTACGCCCCTACCCTCACCTATGGTCATGAACTTTGGGTAGTGACCGAAAGGACAAGATCACGGATACAAGCGGCCGAGATGAGTTTCCTCCGCAGGGCGGCTGGACGCTCCCTTAGAGATGAGTTTCCTCCCTTAGAGACGAGTTTCCTCCTTTAGAGATGAGTTTCCTCCCTTAGAGATGAGTTTCCTCCCTTAGAGATGAGTTTCCTCCTTTAGAGATGAGTTTCCTCCCTTAGAGATAAGTTTCCTCCCTTAGAGATGAGTTTCCTCCCTTAGAGATGAGTTTCCTCCCTTAGAGATGAATTTCCTCCCTTAGAGATGAGTTTCCTCCCTTGGAGATGAGTTTCCTCCCTTAGAGATGAGTTTCCTCCGCAGGGCGGCTGGACGCTCCCTTAGAGATGAGTTTCCTCCCTTAGAGATGAGTTTCCTCCCTTAGAGATGAGTTTCCTCCCTTAGAGATGAATTTCCTCCCTTAGAGATGAGTTTCCTCCCTTGGAGATGAGTTTCCTCCCTTAGAGATGAGTTTCCTCCCTTAGAGATGAGTTTCCTCCCTTAGAGATGAGTTTCCTCCCTTAGAGATGAGTTTCCTCCCTTGGAGATGAGTTTCCTCCCTTGGAGATGAGTTTCCTCCCTTGGAGATGAGTTTCCTCTGCAGGGTGGCTGGACACTCCCTTAGAGATGAGTTTCCTCTGCAGGGTGGCTGGACGCTCCCTTAGAGATGAGTTTCCTCCCTTAGAGATGAGTTTCCTCCTTAGAGATGAGTTTCCTCCTTAGAGATGAGTTTCCTCCCTTAGAGATGAGTTTCCTCCCTTAGAGATGAGTTTCCTCCCTTAGAGATGGGTTTCCTCCCTTAGAGATGAGTTTCCTCTGCAGGGCGGCTGGACGCTCCCTTAGAGATGAGTTTCCTCCGCAGGGCGGCTGGACGCTCCCTTAGAGATGAGTTTCCTCTGCAGGGTGGCTGGACGCTCCCTTAGAGATGAGTTTCCTCCGCAGGGCGGCTGGACGCTCCCTTAGAGATGAGTTTCTTCCCTTAGAGATGAGTTTCCCCCCTTAGAGATGAGTTTCCTCCCTTAGAGATGAGTTTCCTCCGCAGGGTGGCTGGACGCTCCCTTAGAGATGAGTTTCCTCCGCAGGGTGGCTGGACGCTCCCTTAGAGATGAGTTTCCTCCCTTAGAGATGAGTTTCCTCCCTTAGAGATGAGTTTCCTCCCTTAAAGATGAGTTTCATCCCTTAGAGATGAGTTTCCTCCCTTAGAGATGAGTTTCCTCCCTTAGAGATGAGTTTCCTCCCTTAAAGATGAGTTTCCTCCCTTAAAGATGAGTTTCATCCCTTAGAGATGAGTTTCCTCCGCAGGGTGGCTGGACGCTCCCTTAGAGATGAGTTTCCTCCCTTAGAGATGAGTTTCCTCCGCAGGGTGGCTGGACGCTCCCTTAGAGATGAGTTTCCTCCCTTAGAGATGAGTTTCCTCCCTTAGAGATGAGTTTCCTCCCTTAAAGATGAGTTTCATCCCTTAGAGATGAGTTTCCTCCCTTAGAGATGAGTTTCCTCCCTTAGAGATGAGTTTCCTCCCTTAAAGATGAGTTTCCTCCCTTAAAGATGAGTTTCCTCCCTTAAAGATGAGTTTCATCCCTTAGAGATGAGTTTCCTCCGCAGGGTGGCTGGACGCTCCCTTAGAGATGAGTTTCCCCCCTTAGAGATGAGTTTCCCCCCTTAGAGATGAGTTTCCTCCCTTAGAGATGAGTTTCCTCCCTTAGAGATGAGTTTCCTCCGCAGGGCGGCTGGACGCTCCCTTAGAGATGAGTTTCCTCCGCAGGGTGGCTGGACGCTCCCTTAGAGATGAGTTTCCTCCCTTAGAGATGAGTTTCCTCCGCAGGGTGGCTGGACGCTCCCTTAGAGATGAGTTTCCTCCCTTAGAGATGAGTTTCCTCCCTTAGAGATGAGTTTCCTCCCTTAAAGATGAGTTTCATCCCTTAGAGATGAGTTTCCTCCCTTAGAGATGAGTTTCCTCCCTTAGAGATGAGTTTCCTCCCTTAAAGATGAGTTTCCTCCCTTAAAGATGAGTTTCATCCCTTAGAGATGAGTTTCCTCCGCAGGGTGGCTGGACGCTCCCTTAGAGATGAGTTTCCTCCCTTAGAGATGAGTTTCCCCCCTTAGAGATGAGTTTCCCCCCTTAGAGATGAGTTTCCTCCCTTAGAGATGAGTTTCCTCCCTTAGAGATGAGTTTCCTCCCTTAGAGATGAGTTTCCTCCGCAGGGCGGCTGGACGCTCCCTTAGAGATGAGTTTCCTCCCTTAGAGATGAGTTTCCTCCCTTAGAGATGAGTTTCCTCCCTTAGAGATGAGTTTCCTCCGCAGGGTGGCTGGACGCTCCCTTAGAGATGAGTTTCCTCCCTTAGAGATGAGTTTCCTCCCTTAGAGATGAGTTTCCTCCCTTAGAGATGAGTTTCCTCTGCAGGGTGGCTGGACGCTCCCTTAGAGATGAGTTTCCTCCCTTAGAGATGAGTTTCCTCCCTTAGAGATGAGTTTCCTCCACAGGGTGGCTGGACGCTCCTTAGAGATGAGTTTCCTCCCTTAGAGATGAGTTTCCTCCGCAGGGTGGCTGGACGCTCCCTTAGAGATGAGTTTCCTCTGCAGGGTGGCTGGACGCTCCCTTAGAGATGAGTTTCCTCCCTTAGAGATGAGTTTCCTCCCTTAGAGATGAGTTTCCTCCACAGGGTGGCTGGACGCTCCTTAGAGATGAGTTTCCTCCCTTAGAGATGAGTTTCCTCCGCAGGGTGGCTGGACGCTCCCTTAGAGATGAGTTTCCTCCCTTAGAGATGAGTTTCCTCCCTTAGAGATGAGTTTCCTCCGCAGGGCGGCTGGACGCTCCCTTAGAGATGAGTTTCCTCCCTTAGAGATGAGTTTCCTCCCTTAAAGATGAGTTTCCTCCCTTAGAGATGAGTTTCCTCTGCAGGGTGGCTGGACGCTCCCTTAGAGATGAGTTTCCTCCGCAGGGCGGCTGGACGCTCCCTTAGAGATGAGTTTCCTCCCTTAGAGATGAGTTTCCTCCCTTAAAGATGAGTTTCCTCCCTTAGAGATGAGTTTCCTCCACAGGGTGGCTGGACGCTCCTTAGAGATGAGTTTCCTCCCTTAGAGATGAGTTTCCTCCGCAGGGTGGCTGGACGCTCCCTTAGAGATGAGTTTCCTCCCTTAGAGATGAGTTTCCTCCCTTAAAGATGAGTTTCCTCCCTTAGAGATGAGTTTCCTCCCTTAAAGATGAGTTTCATCCCTTAGAGATGAGTTTCCTCGCAGGGTGGCTGGACGCTCCCTTAGAGATGAGTTTCCTCCCTTAGAGATGAGTTTCCTCCCTTAGAGATGAGTTTCATCCGCAGGGCGGCTGGACGCTCCCTTAGAGATGAGTTTCCCCCCTTAGAGATGAGTTTCCCCCCTTAGAGATGAGTTTCCTCCCTTAGAGATGAGTTTCCTCCCTTAGAGATGAGTTTCCTCCCTTAGAGATGAGTTTCCTCCCTTAGAGATGAGTTTCCTCCGCAGGGTGGCTGGACGCTCCCTTAGAGATGAGTTTCCTCCGCAGGGTGGCTGGACGCTCCCTTAGAGATGAGTTTCCCCCCTTAGAGATGAGTTTCCCCCCTTAGAGATGAGTTTCCTCCCTTAGAGATGAGTTTCCTCCCTTAGAGATGAGTTTCCTCCCTTAGAGATGAGTTTCCTCCGCAGGGTGGCTGGACGCTCCCTTAGAGATGAGTTTCCTCCGCAGGGTGGCTGGACGCTCCCTTAGAGATGAGTTTCCTCCGTAGGGTGGCTGGACGCTCCCTTAGAGATGAGTTTCCTCCCTTAGAGATGAGTTTCCTCCCTTAGAGATGAGTTTCCTCCCTTAGAGATGAGTTTCCTCTGCAGGGTGGCTGGACGCTCCCTTAGAGATGAGTTTCCTCTGCAGGGTGGCTGGACGCTCCCTTAGAGATGAGTTTCCTCCCTTAGAGATGAGTTTCCTCCCTTAGAGATGAGTTTCCTCCACAGGGTGGCTGGACGCTCCTTAGAGATGAGTTTCCTCCCTTAGAGATGAGTTTCCTCCGCAGGGTGGCTGGACGCTCCCTTAGAGATGAGTTTCCTCCCTTAGAGATGAGTTTCCTCCCTTAGAGATGAGTTTCCTCCGCAGGGTGGCTGGACGCTCCCTTAGAGATGAGTTTCCTCCGCAGGGCGGCTGGACGCTCCCTTAGAGATGAGTTTCCTCCCTTAGAGATGAGTTTCCTCCCTTAGAGATGAGTTTCCTCCGCAGGGCGGCTGGACGCTCCCTTAGAGATGAGTTTCCTCTGCAGGGTGGCTGGACGCTCCCTTAGAGAAGAGTTTCCTCCCTTAGAGACGAGTTTCCTCCCTTAGAGATGAGTTTCCTCCCTTAGAGAAGAGTTTCCTCCCTTAGAGACGAGTTTCCTCCCTTAGAGATGAGTTTCCTTTGCAGGGTGGCTGGACGCTCCCTTAGAGATGAGTTTCCTCCCTTAGAGATGAGTTTCCTCCCTTAGAGAAGAGTTTCCTCCCTTAGAGACGAGTTTCCTCCCTTAGAGATGAGTTTCCTCCTTTAGAGATGAGTTTCCTCCCTTAGAGATGAGTTTCCTCCCTTAGAGATGAGTTTCCTCCCTTAGAGATGAGTTTCCTCCCTTAGAGATGAGTTTCCTCCCTTAGAGACGAGTTTCCTCCCTTAGAGACGAGTTTCCTCCCTTAGAGACGAGTTTCCTCCCTTAGAGATGAGTTTCCTCCCTTAGAGATGAGTTTCCTCCCTTAGAGATGAGTTTCCTCCCTTAGAGATGAGTTTCCTCCCTTAGAGATGAGTTTCCTCCCTTAGAGATGAGTTTCCTCCCTTAGAGACGAGTTTCCTCCCTTAGAGATGAGTTTCCTCCCTTAGAGATGAGTTTCCTCCCTTAGAGATGAGTTTCCTCCCTTAGAGACGAGTTTCCTCCCTTAGAGATGAGTTTCCTCCGCAGGGTGGCTGGACGCTCCCTTAGAGATGAGTTTCCTCCCTTAGAGATGAGTTTCCTCCCTTAGAGATGAGTTTCCTCCCTTAGAGACGAGTTTCCTCCCTTAGAGATGAGTTTCCTCCCTTAGAGATGAGTTTCCTCCGCAGGGCGGCTGGACGCTCCCTTAGAGATGAGTTTCCTCCCTTAGAGACGAGTTTCCTCCCTTAGAGATGAGTTTCCTCCCTTAGAGATGAGTTTCCTCCGCAGGGCGGCTGGACGCTCCCTTAGAGATGAGTTTCCTCCCTTAGAGACGAGTTTCCTCCCTTAGAGATGAGTTTCCTCCCTTAGAGATGAGTTTCCTTTGCAGGGTGGCTGGACGCTCCCTTAGAGATGAGTTTCCTCCGCAGGGTGACTGGACGCTCCCTTAGAGATGAGTTTCCTCCGCAGGGTGGCTGGACGCTCCCTTAGAGATAGGGTGAGGAGTTCGGTCACCCGGGAGGAGCTCGGAGTCGAGCCGCTGCTCCTTCACATTGAGAGGAGTCAGCTGAGGTGGCTTGGGCATCTGTACCGGATCCTCCTGGATCCTCCCTAGGGAGGTGTTCCAGGCATGTCCCTCCTCCCTAGGGAGGTGTTCCAGGCATGTCCCTCCACCCTAGGGAGGTGTTCCAGGCATGTCCCTCCTCCCTAGGGAGGTGTTCCAGGCATGTCCCTCCTCCCTAGGGAGGAGTTCCAGGCATGTCCCACCTCTCTAGGGAGGTGTTCCAGGCATGTCCCTCCTCCCTAGGGAGGTGTTCCAGGCATGTCCCTCCTCCCTAGGGAGGTGTTCCAGGCATGTCCCTCCTCCCTAGGGAGGTGTTCCAGGCATGTCCCTCCTCCCTAGGGAGGTGTTCCAGGCATGTCCCTCCTCCCTAGGGAGGTGTTCCAGGCATGCCCCTCCTCCCTAGGGAGGAGTTCCAGGCATGTCCCTCCTCCCTAGGGAGGTGTTCCAGGCATGTCCCTCCTCCCTAGGGAGGTGTTCCAGGCATGTCCCTCCTCCCTAGGGAGGTGTTCCAGGCATGCCCCTCCTCCCTAGGGAGGAGTTCCAGGCATGTCCCTCCTCCCTAGGGAGGTGTTCCAGGCATGTCCCTCCGGGAGGAGACCCCGGGGAAGACCCGGACACGCTGGAGAGACTATGTCTCTCGGCTGGCCTGGGAACGCCTCGGACTCCCCTCGGAGGAGCTGGAGGAAGAGATGGAGGAAGAGATGGAGGAAGAGATGGAGGAAGAGATGGAGGAAGAGCTGGAGGAAGAGATGGAGGAAGAGATGGAGGAAGAGATGGAGGAAGAGCTGGAGGAAGAGATGGAGGAAGAGATGGAGGAAGAGATGGAGGAAGAGATGGAGGAAGAGATGGAGGAAGAGATGGAGGAAGAGATGGAGGAAGAGATGGAGGAAGAGCTGGAGGAAGAGTCTGGGGTGAAGGAAGTCTTGGCATCTCTGTTGAGACTGCTGCCCCCGCAACCCGGCTCCGGATAAGCGGTGGAAAATGGATGGATGGATGGATGGATGGATGGATGGATTGATGGATTGATGGATGATGGATGGATGGATGGATGGATGGATGGATGTATGGATGTATGGATGATGGATGGATGATGGATGATGGATGGATGGATGGATGATGAATGGATGGATGGATGGATGGATGGATGGATGATGGACGGATGGATGGATGGATGGATGGATGGATGGATGAATGGATGGATGAGGGATGGATGGATGGATGGATGGATGGATGGATGGATGATGGATGATGGATGGATGGATGGATGATGGATGGATGGATGGATGGATGGATGGATTGATGGATGATGGATGGATGGATGGATGGATGGATGGATGGATGTATGGATGATGGATGATGGATGGATGGATGGATGATGAATGGATGGATGGATGGATGGATGGATGGATGATGGACGGATGGATGGATGGATGGATGGATGGATGGATGAGGGATGGATGGATGGATGGATGGATGGATGGATGATGGATGGATGATGGATGGATGATGGATGGATGATGGATGGATGGATGGATGATGGATGGATGGATGGATGGATGGATGATGGATGATGGATGGATGGATGGATGATGGATGGATGGATGATGGATGATGGATGGATGATGGATGATGGATGGATGATGGATGGATGGATGGATGATGGATGGATGGATAGATGATGGATGATGGATGGATGGATGATGGATGATGGATGGATGATGGATGGATGATGGATGATGGATGGATGGATGGATGGATGATGGATGGATGGATGGATGATGGATGGATGGATGGATGGATGGATGATGGATGGATGGATGGATGGATGGATGGATGGATGGATGGATGGATGGATGGATGATGGATGGATGGATGGATGGATGGATGGACGGACGGAGATGGATGGATGGATGGATGGATGATGGATGGATGATGGATGGATGAATGGATGATGGACGGACGGAGATGGATGATGGATGGATGGATGGATGGATGGATGGATGATGGATGATGGATGATGGATGATGGATTGATGGATGGATGGATGATGGATGGATGGATGGATGATGGACGGACGGAGATGAATGGATGGATGATGGATGGATGGATGGATGGATATGTTTTAATTGTAAGGATTGTATTTTATTGTTTTATGTGTGCAATTTTGGACCCCAGGAAGAATAGTCTTCACTGCAGTGAGGACTATTGGGGATCCGTAATAAATAAATACATATATTTTCAAATTCTCATATATTTGGCAAATGAATCCCCAAATACATCCTCTAATTTCCAAAATGATGATTACATTTGTCCATAATGCGGTTTTTATGCCCTCAGTAGCTCGTCAGTGAAACTAAACTGGCCTTATTCCCCGTTACAGAGACTATGTACAGTAATGATGCATCCCACGAACACCGTTCTGTTTCTCATGTCTTCCTCGCAGCACGCTTCAAAACCACGAGCATATCAAAAGTTCACTGCAACCCCTGAACACGAAGCTGCAGACTCTGCTGCACAATCCTCCAAAATGAGGCTGCTCTGACAGCGTTGGCAAGACACTTCAAACGGCGGCGGCCGGCTCGTCTCGTCTGTCATGTTCTATCATAATTAGAATCGCGTTCACACAAATTATTTCTGCTCATCAGAATGACATCAATATTTTTGGCACCACCAGATACTTTGAAGCCGACGGACTCGCGTGTCGCTGGTTAAAAAAGTGCAACTTTTGAGTTAAAACAATTTGAATATTACATGCTCCCATTAGATGTAATTAGTTGGGTGTCAGAGTGGCGTTTTGCTGCTGGCAATGTCTCTTACAGCCATCTTTCTGCTGATTAAATAAGTAATGAATAAATGCAGCATTTCTTTGATTTCTATCCCGTCTCACACCCACACACTACTCAAAACTGGTAAAACTTTGATTCTTTGGTCTTTGAGTTCAGTTCTGAAACTGTTATGAAGCTGTTTTAGGGTTTTTCTCGATCCGTCACTCCCTCCTCGCCTAACTAGAGGTTAACTAACACTAACTAGAGGTTAACTAACACTAACTAGAGGTTAACTAACACTAACTAGAGGTTTACTAAACAATAACTAGAGGTTTACTAACACTAACTAGAGGCTTTACTAACACTAACTAGAGGTTTACTAATCACTAACTAGAGGTTTACTAGCACTAACTAGAGGTTTACTAAACACTAACTAGAGGTTTAAACACTAACTAGAGGTTTACTAAACACTAACTAGAGGTTTACTAAACACTAACTAGAGGTTTACTAACACTAACTAGAGGTTTACTAAACAATAACTAGAGGTTTACTAACACTAACTAGAGGCTTTACTAACACTAACTAGAGGTTTACTAACACTAACTAACTACATGTTTAATAAACACTAACTAGAGGTTTATTAAACACTAACTAGAGGTTTACTAACACTAACTAGAGGCTTTACTAACACTAACTAGAGGTTTACTAAACACTAACTAGAGGTTTACTAACACTAACTAACTAGATGTTTAATAAACACTAACTAGAGGTTTATTAAACACTAACTAGAGGTTTACTAACACTAACTAGAGGTTTACTAACACTAACTAGAGGTTTTACTAAACACTAACTAGAGGTTTTACTAAACACTAACTAGAGGTTTACTAAACACTAACTAGAGGTTTACTAAACACTAACTAGAGGTTTACTAACACTAACTAACTAGATGTTTAATAAACACTAACTAGAGGTTTATTAAACACTAACTAGAGGTTTACTAACACTAACTAGAGGTTTACTAACACTAACTAGAGGTTTACTAACACTAACTAACTAGATGTTTAATAAACACTAACTAGAGGTTTACTAACACTAACTAGAGGTTTACTAACACTAACTAGAGGTTTACTAACACTAACTAGAGGTTTACTAACACTAACTAGAGGTTTACTAACACTAACTAGAGGTTTACTAACACTAACTAGAGGTTTACTAAACACTAACTAGAGGTTTACTAAACACTAACTAGAGGTTTACTAAACACTAACTAGAGGATTACTAACACTAACTAGAGGTTTACTAACACTAACTAGAGGTTTACTAACACTAACTAGAGGTTTACTGAACACTAACTAGAGGTTTATTAAACACTAACTAGAGGTTTACTAAACACTAACTAGAGGTTTACTAAACACTAACTAGAGGTTTACTAACACTAACTAGAGGTTTACTAAACACTAACTAGAGGTTTACTAACCCTAACTAGAGGTTTACTAACACTAACTAGAGGTTTACTAACACTAACTAGAGGTTTACTAACACTAACTAGAGGTTAAACACTAACTAGAGGTTTACTAACACTAACTAGAGGTTTACTAACACTAACTAGAGGTTAAACACTAACTAGAGGTTTACTAACACTAACTAGAGGTTTACTAACACTAACTAGAGGTTTACTAACACTAACTAGAGGTTTACTAAACACTAACTAGAGGTTTACTAACACTAACTAGAGGTTTACTAAACACTAACTAGAGGTTTACTAAACACTAACTAGAGGTTTACTAACACTAACTAGAGGTTTACTAACACTAACTAGAGGTTTAATAAACACTAACTAGAGGTTTACTAACACTAACTAGAGGTTTACTAACACTAACTAGAGGTTTAATAAACACTAACTAGAGGTTTACTAACACTAACTAGAGGTTTACTAACACAAACTAGAGCTTTACTAAACACTAACTAGAGGTTTACTAAACACTAACTAGAGGTTTACTAAACACTAACTAGAGGTTTACTAACACTAACTAGAGGTTTACTAACACTAACTAAAGGTTTACTAAACACTAACTAGAGGTTTACTAGCACTAACTAGAGGTTTACTAAACACTAACTAGAGGTTTACTAACTAGAGGTTTACTAAACACTAACTAGAGGTTTACTAAACACTAACTAGAGGTTTACTAACACTAACTAGACGTTTACTAAACACTAACTAGAGGTTTACTAAACACTAACTAGAGGTTTACTAACACCAACTAGAGGTTTAATAACACTAACTAGAGGTTTACTGACACTAACTAGAGGCTTAACTAAACACTAACTAGAGGTTTACTAAACACTAACTAAAGCTTTACTAAACACTAACTAGAGGTTTACTAACACTAACTAGAGGTTTACTAACACTAACTAGAGGTTTACTAACACTAACTAGAGGCTTTACTAAACACTAACTACAGGTTTACTAGCACTAACTAGAGGTTTACTGAACACTAACTAGAGGTTTACTAACACTAACTAGAGGTTTACTAAACACTAACTAGAGGCTTTACTAGCACTAACTAGAGGTTTACTGAACACTAACTAGAGGTTTACTAACACTAACTAGAGGTTTACTAAACACTAACTAGAGGCTTTACTATCACTAACTAGAGGTTTACTAAACACTAACTAGAGGTTTACTAAACACTAACTAGAGGTTTACTAACACTAACTAGAGGTTTACTAACACTAACTAACTAGAGGTTTACTAACACTAACTAACTAGAGGTTTACTAACACTAACTAACTAGAGGTTTACTAACACTAACTAGAGGTTTACTAACACTAACTACAGGCTTTACTAAACACTAACTACAGGTTTGCTAACACTAACTAGAGGTTTACTAAACACTAACTAGAGGTTTACTAACACTAACTAGAGGTTTACTAAACACTAACTAGAGGTTTACTAAACACTAACTAGAGGTTTACTAAACACTAACTAGATGTTTACTAACACTAACTAGAGGTTTACTAACACTAACTAACTAGAGGTTTACTAACACTAACTAGAGGTTTACTAACACTAACTAGAGGTTTACTAACACTAACTACAGGCTTTACTAAACACTAACTAGAGGTTTACTAACACTAACTACAGGCTTTACTAAACACTAACTAGAGCTTTGCTAACACTAACTAGAGGTTTACTAACACTAACTAGAGGTGTACTAACACTAACTAGAGGTTTACTAACCCTAACTACAGTTCTGAAACTGTTCTGAAGCTGTTTTGGGGTCTTTACTCGATCGATCCGTCACTCCCTCTAACTAGATGCTTAACTAAACACTAACTAGAGGTTTACTAACACTAACTAGAGGTTTACTAACACTAACTAGAGGTTTACTAACACTAACTAGAGGTGTACTAACACTAACTAGAGGTGTACTAACACTAACTAGAGGTTTACTAACCCTAACTACAGTTCTGAAACTGTTATGAAGCTGTTTTGGGGTCTTTACTCGATCCGTCACTCCTTCCTCGCCTAACTAGAGGTTTACTAAATACTAACTAGAGGCTTAACTAAACACTAACTAGAGGTTTACTAACACTAACTAGAGGTTTACTAAACACTAACTAGAGGTTTACTAACACTAACTAGAGGTTTACTAACACTAACTAGAGGTTTACTAAACACTAACTAGAGGTTTACTAACACTAACTAGAGATCCGTCACTCCCTCCCCGTCACACTCCCACTCCCACGCCCGGGGCTCTCGGGAAATGTCATTCTTTCAGAAAGTTTTATGTTGCTCAGAGTTCGTCACCGGTTTTGGACTGATTATCTGTCTCCATCCATTTGTCCTTCAAAGAAAAACCCAGAACTTTTTCCACCCCACATTGGGAGCAGCGAGGAAGATTGTCGAGCCGCACAAAAGGAGCCATTCAGGAAAAGGTGAGGGAGGTGAAAGCAATCACCGCACACGTGTGAATTTCAGATACGCTTGCTGGCTTCTCCCAAAATTAGGACAGAAATAAGAAAACCCACGAATGGCGTCTTGATGTGGCAGTGTTTTCAGTCTGTCTTCCTTCCACTCGGCCTTCATTCATCCAGCAAACTGGTTCAAAATGCCACGTCAGTTATTCCCATCCTTCCTTCCTTTCTCCATATTTTTATATCCTCGTCATTCTGATACAAGTTTATCTTAGTTTCATCTGCCTAATGAAACTGAGATAGTGTTTTCTGTCAAAGGACTTTCCTCCTTTTCATAAGTGTTACCTGCAATCAGAGCCGTCTGGGAGATTTGCGAGGCCCTGTGCCCTACGCTCACGTGCGCGAAATTTTTGGGTTTTTCGGGTCGGATCGGGTGTCTATATGCACAATTTTAACTCTCCAATTAGCAAAATACTGGATAACTTCCCCTGCCTCATCATCATCTCTTGCCTCGACGCGAGGCCCCACGGCTGCTTGAGACCCGGTCGGATCAGTGATTTTTGTAACAAATTTATCAAACAAGCCTTTCAGAGAGGCATTAAACTCTTCCATTTTCTTTAGTTTTTTTCTTTTTTCATCCCCTGATGGAAATTTCCTGATTCTGTCTCGTTCTCTCGACATTGTGTGACAGTTTGTTCCAACTCCACCGTCTGGATCAGAGCAGCTTGTGTCTGCGCTTGGTCTGATCAGTTGTATTGAACAACAGACACGCGCATCATTGCACATATATTTATTGATATGCACAGACTAGTACACATTTAGGTCTGTAATGGAACGTGACTGTTGATATTTATAAGGGAAAAAAGAAAAAAAAAATTTGTAAAAAAAAAAAAAAAAAAAAAAAACGGCCCATAACGCGAGGCCCCGTGCGGTCGCACGGTTCGCACACCCCTTGCGGCGGCCCTGCCTGCAATCTTTGGTCTTTTCCAATTGTACAATCTTTTCCAAGTATGAGGACCCCCGGAAGAATAGCCATTACTCCCACAACGGAGTGATGGCTAGTGGGGATCCTAATAAATAAAAGAATAAAGAAATAAACCTGTATTTACATTCAGGAGGTTGGGTCGTGAGTGGAGGTTTTGGCCCTTGTTTCTCTTCAACAGGGAACGGCTCTGTGATCTTCTGTAGTCTTTCAGACCTTTTTGGCCACAAAAAGGTCAAAGGTGTATATTTCATTTCATTTCATTTTATTCTTTATTTCATTCAAAAAATAAAACAAACAATTCAATACAAATACAAACAAAAATTTTCATAAATTGTGATTGAAAAGGGAGCAGAAAGAAGAAGAATCTTACCTAATCTGCCCCTTTTTCCAAGAAATAAATTCACAAATAACATAAATTAAAAATTTTAAAAACAACAACTAAGTCAATAAAAAACTAAAATAAAATGACCGCCGTCTATGTGGATGTCAATCAAACTTAACTAACATATTTCATTATATTTACTTAACATACTGGCTTTAATTGTTATTTTGAATGTAATGTTTGATTTGGATTCTTTGTTTTCTTTATTCAGATTGTTCCATAAACTGATTCCTTTCACAGAAACACAACGTTCCATCAATTTAGTCCTGAATCTTGTTTTTTTTTTTTAAATCTCTGTTCCTTTTAAGTTATACTTGCTTTCTCTTTTTTCAAATCTTTTCTGAATTGGTAAAGTTTTTTTTATGACCTTTAAACATAATTTGCAGAATACTATAGTCTACTAATTCATGAAATTTCAACAATTTTAACTGAAAGAATAATGGATTTGTTGGATCTCTATATCGTTTTCTACTGATTAATCTTATGGCTCTTTTTTGCTAAATGAAAATTGACTGAATATATGTTTTACAGGCATTTCCCCAAACTTCAACACAGTAGGTCAGATATGGAACAATCAGAGTGTTATATCATTTTTGATCCTTCCTTGCCAGAGTAGCAGGGAGAAGAGATTCCTCTTTGTCCTTGTCAGCCTGCTGAGGGACGATGAGACAGGACGATGAGACAGGACACGGTCCAGTCGTCCTTCCTTCAACTAAATATCTCAAAAACAAAAAATATGCATGTGGACTTCAGGAGACTCACCAATGACAAGGAACAAACCATCATAAAAGGTCAGGCAGTGGAATGTGTGGACACGTATAAATATCTTGGGACCTTTATAGACAGAAAACTGTCTTTTGTGGAAAACTGTGATCCGTCTATAAAAAGGCAAACCAGCGTCTCCCCTGCCGAAGGAAACTGTCATCTTTTCACGTTGATAGAAAGCTGCTCACCATGTTCTTTTATGGATATTTTATCGAATCTATAATCTCTTTTAGCTTAGTGTCGTGGTTTGGCAACTTACCCCTAAAAAATAAAGACTCGCTTGATCAGATTGTGAGGTGGCCAGTGAGCTAATTGGAGCTAATTGGAGAGGCACAACTCAACTTAGATGCGTCTTTAATGGGCAGCTACAGTGACTAACTGAGTCTAAAAGAGTTTTAAAAGAGTTGTTGAGCCACAAATCAACTTCTCTCCTCTTTAATGGCAGCTACAGAGACTAGCTGATCCATCTCAGATGATGCATCTCATCCACTGTACGGCCAATGCCAGTATCTCCTTCTGGCCGGAGGTTTAAAATGCCTTTGTGCAAAACTAAAAGGTATAAATGTAGTTTTGTCCCCTGAGCTATTAATGCCCTAAGGGTCAAATCCACAAAAGGATTGCGCGGCTTTTGCGGCCGCTAAACCGGTGCAAATGAGACAAAAAGAGAGCGTCTAATTCACAAAGCACCCGCAAAGGGCGAATTGCACCACAAACTGCGCTGCCAAGCAAATAGCGTCATTGTGCGCCTGTGCCATTTGCATGGATGTAAATTAGGTAATATTCATACATTCGGCGCAAAATTGCCCCCTTTCTATGCAAATAAGCCTCATTGCAAAAACCGTCTAATTCACAAAGGCCAGCGCTATTTGCCACACGCAAAAATAGTGGAGCAAATACCGTGTTTTGGAAGCGTGTATTAACTGTGCGCAAACTCACTCCTCACTCCCCCTGCGGCTCTGTTTTTCTCTCTCTCTTCAATATCATTCAAGCCTGTGTGATACTGAATGATATTAAGGGTGAAATCTACAGTCAGACATGACTGTAAACAGTCAGATCAAGTGGGGTTGTGGACTTATCTCGGATTTAAAAATAAAAATAACAGGACGGAGCTCAGGATTCATCCATACAGTAAGGGGCTGCTTTATTACAAACAATTCCAGCATATAAACATATAAATCTAGAATGTGTGTGTTTAACAGCTGACCTGTAGGTGTGTGTAGCAAAACACCGCTAGGCAGCTAACCGCTGTGGTGCGTGGTGTTGGGAGGAGAGTGGTTCCCGTGAGTGAGACTGGCAGCGCCGTTTCAGGCGAGATAGTGACAATTAATGCAAGCGGGATGTCAGCAGGGTGGACATATTTCAGAATAAGGGACGACGAGGGAAGCAAGACAAACTGCGGGCTGTCGGCGCGGCTAACGCAGATAACGGCTAACCGGAATGTAACAATGGGATTGTTTATGTTGTACTGTGAGTTACGTGGAGTGTTTAATAAAGTTCCCTGTGAGTAAGGTTTGTCCAGTTTGTATAATTAAGGAAGGTAGAATGTACTGAAACATGAACAGCAGCTACAGCCACAGAGCTGCTGCTCAGCTGCCGCTGCTGCTCAGCCAGGCTGCAGACTGACCCGGGGAGCCGCGGGGCGGCTCAACGTCTCCCCCTAGTGGCGCTAACCAGTAATTACAAGTATCGGTGCGTGGTATCGTGCCCTCGAGTATATGAGGGCAGTATCAGCCCCAATACCGATACTGGTATCGGTATTGGGGCATCCCTAGTTGTTTATGCTGTTGTTCTATGTTGATGTTTTTGTTCTATGTTGTTGTTTTATGCTGTTGTTTATGTTGTTCTATGTTGTTGTTCTATGTTGATGTTTTTGTTCTATGTTGTTGTTTTATGGTGTTGTTTATGTTGTTCTATGTTGTTGTTTATGTTGTTCTATGTTGTGGGTTCTTCTTTCTTAAATAGTTGTTCAACACGTTCATAACTATATAATCAATCTTTTTCTTCTTCTGTAACCCTTATTTTCTGATCATCTCTCCACCTAATCTATTTAATCCATCTAATGCAGGGGTGTCAAACTCATTTTTCTTGGCGGGCCGGATTTGATTTTTTTCTCACACGCTCAAAATAACAAAAACGGTGCGGAACATTTTTTCTCTAATTCTTTTTTTTTACTATTGTTATCTAATCCAATATCAGTTTAGTTAATTTTAAAGGAAATATGCACTTTGTTTACACTTTGATTATGTAAAATATATTTCTTCGGGATCTTTTCTTGAAATTTCTTGTTTTTTTTCAAATTATGTAAAATACTTTTAATATCATTTTACAAAGATAAACAGAAACAAGTATGTTTTTTTTTAATATTTTGCTTTTTTATAGGAAATTTAATTAAAAGCATAATCTTTCTTATTACATCCGAGAGTGTTTCTTTGTGATTTAGAGAGTTTTCCAGTACAATTAAGTCTATTTATTTTTAAAAATTGGCTCAGATATTTACGCCAGTGTGCCGAAAAAGTCAGCACTTCTTTTTTAACTGTTTTACTTTGTCACTATCCTCGTATTCAAAACTGAAATTCTCCCAATAAATATCTTCTATCATCTTTTTTAACAGTGATGTGTTTCCTGCGAAAATATATAATAGTAGTCAGTTAATAAAAATAAACAACCGTCTAAAAAGAAATAAAATTGGCAAATGCATTCTAGAAAACTAAAAAAAATTCAAACTGATGCATCTGCTGCACATCTGCTTTGTGGAATAACTATGGATTTGTAGAAGAAATACATTATTGTATAATTATTTATGCGTTCCTTTTTAGTCAATTAACATTTCGTTTTTTTGCGTTGGAAACCTCTCTCGGGCCGCACATTTGACACCCCTGATCTAATGTATTTAATCTACGATATCTCCTCATCTACTGAACGTTAGATGGACGATGACCTAAAGGATAGATGGATGGAAGGATGGATAGATGGACGATGACCTAAAGGTTCCCCCAACAGCAGCTCCCGAGGTTTTTGGGGATGAGAAGTAAACAAGTGTCTTGATCAAACCTCCACCGAGCTGCGTTTGTGGCTGCAGAGATTACCGAATCAGAATCACAGCAGAGTAACGGCAGTAAAGACCCGGCAGCTGCAGAGCGGCCAGCCCCGTCCACGGCCGCGTCCTTGCCGTCTATATTTAGACTTCCTTCACACGCTTCGTGGTAAAGCATTAAAAATGATCATTCCAGCTCCGTCTCGTCCCGGGTGCTGATCCTTCCAGAGCATCCTGCCTTTCTGACACCGGAGAAAGGACTGCAGACAGTTTAGGGTCCACATGATGAATACATGGATGAGAGGAACATCATGGGGGTGAAAGTTAGCAGGATCGGTCCGGAACAGGGATCGAAAAAGAATTAAAGCTGCAAGCAGCGATGAACGGATGAACGGATGAACGTTCCTCCACCCTGGTGCACGTTCAGGCTGCAGTGGAAGCTTGGATGACTTGATGTAGATTCTTCAGCCCTGGACATTTAGGCCCCGTTTCCACATAGCCGGGTATTTACAAAAACGGATATTTCCCCCTCTACGTTTTGAAAAATTCCATCGTTTACACGAGATCGTTTTCAAAACCTCTTCGTTTACACGAATCCGCATGAAAACGCTGTTAACGTCATGCTAGCCAATCAGAATCCTGGAAAAAACATCAACAAATGACACGTGTAACTTCCAGTTAAGGCTGAGACCCCGTCCACACGTAGCCAGGTATTTTTAAAACCGAATATTTCCCCCCCTCCGTTTATAAAATAATTTGTATCCACATTACATAGTTTTTTTTTTAAAACCCTTCCACACATAACCGAAGATCTGCGTTTTCGACCACATTCATAAGCATTCCAAACCTGTAGATCATCAGGTCCAAACGTAGGAAAATATCTTCGGTTTAGCAGATACGCGGCTACGTGTGGACGCGGCGCACACCGTACGGCGCGCATCGCCGCGTACCCTACGCCGTAGGCTCTGCGTGGATTTAACGCAGGACCATAATTCAGGCTTTACTTCCAAGACGAACCAGAGTCTTTGGTTTGGAGTGACAGAGAAGTGGAGTTACTTTTAAGTGTGACTTTAGAATATAAAACAGGTAAAATACAAGAAAATATTGACGGTTACAAACTAATTGTAAACACAGGTGTCACTCATGACGCTGGTGACGTTTCTGTCTCATAATGTGACGTTCTGAAGCTTAAATCTCAGTTTTCTTCTGTTTAGACGCAAACGTGAAAACTGAGTTTTTGAAAATCTCCACTTTGGCCGGAGTTTTCAGAAATGATGGTTTTTGGAGACTTTGAGCTTCGTTTTCGTGTAAACGAACGAACAAAACGCATGAAAACACCTCAGTTTTTGCTCCGTGTAAACGGGGCCTTAGTGGATGACACCAGCCACTAATTAAGTACGTAACGTACTTATAAAACACACGTACCTACTTTAATAACTATTCAATATAGTGATAATTATATGTATATATAAATGTAGTCAAAATCAAACAAATCAAGGCAAACAAAAGAAAACAAAACAAACGCCCAGCATTTAGTTGTTACTATGTATGTATGTAATAATAGAAGTATTTATAATGTATAGTATTACATTATCATGACTTTACTATAATACTATAATACAATAGAGAACAATAGACAGCAATGGTACAACAATATACTTGAATAACTATATAAGAGTAGATGCTATATATACACTGGTTCATACATTTACCTCCAATTATATACATAAAAATTACTATAAATCTATATTTCTATTTGACATGTATGACAACTATAACCATGAACCATCTGTTATTTGTACCTATGTATCCATGGTGACGGGGATCCAGCGGAGCCAGTGCACTGCAAAAACTGAAGAATATTTGTCTTATTTCTAGTTAAAATCTACTTGAAACAGGTGAAAATTGTTCTTTTTTCCAGTGATGAGTCTTGTTTTAAGTGTAATGAGATTTTCTTTGACTAAAAATGAGATTTAATAAGTTTATACTTCCTCCCACTCCTTTTCGAACATGTAACTGAAATATGTTTTTTGATGTTTTTTTTATGTGGTGGAATGCCCACCTGTGTTTGTTTCTCTTATCTTTTTTTCTTGTTTTTTTTTATACATGTTTGAAATAAATAAAAAAATAAATGGTAACACTTTACAATAAGGGTCCCTTAATTAACGTTAGTTAATGCATTATTAAGCATTAATTAACAGTTTAATAATAGTTAAATAACCATTATTATGTATTACTTAACATGAATTAGCATATTAGTTAATGCATTAATAAACAGTTAGTTAATGCATTATTAAGCATTAATTAACAGTGTAATAATAGTTAAATAACCATTAATATGTATTACTTAACATTAATTAGCATATTAGTTAATGCATTAATAAACAGTTAGTTAATGCATTATTCAGCATTAATTAACAGTGTAATAATAGTTAAATAACCATTATTATGTATTACTTAACATTAATTAGCATATTAGTTAATGCATTAATAAACAGTTAATGAATGCCTACTGCTCAGAGTGAATTAATACATTAGTAAGCATTAATAAACGTTACATGATGTAATTATTTATCCTTATGTATGCATCACTTGGTATTAAGTAATACATTAGTTAATACATAAGTAAAACGTTAATAATGTCCTTAGTAATCATTTACTAATGGTGTTTATTTGGAGTGAATATGCATTAAGTAACAGCTACCTAATACATCTACTAATCATTCGCTAATGGTGTACATGTTTACTGGATGGGCATTATTAAACAACTATTTAGAGTCTTAAGTAATCATTTCCTAATGGTGCTGTGTATGTTATCAGGTAGCTTACCTGACCTTATGAACGGTAACCTGACATAAACCTTAATAAATGTATAGGAGTGGCTCATAACCATTACTTAACCATTAGTAAAGGCTTGCTGGACCCTTATTGTAAAGTGTAACACATTTATCCCTTAGGTAACACATTATTAATGCTTAACTGCCTCATAAGCATTACTTAACTATAATTAACCATTAGTAAAGGCTTGCTGGACCCTTATTGTAAAGTGTAACACATTTATCCCTTAGGTAACACATTATTAATGCTTAACCGCCTCATAAGCATTACTTAACCATAATTAACCATTAGTAAATACTATTCTGGACCCTTATTGTAAAGTGTAACACATTTATCCCTTAGGTAACACATTATTAATGCTTAACTGCCTCATAAGCATTACTTAACCATAATTAACCATTAGTAAAGGCTTGCTGGACCCTTATTGTAAAGTGTAACACATTTATCCCTTAGGTAACACATTATTAATGCTTAACCGCCTCATAAGCATTACTTAACCATAATTAACCATTAGTAAAGGCTTGCTGGATCCTTATTGTAAAGTGTAACACATTTATCCCTTAGGTAACACATTATTAATGCTTAACTGCCTCATAAGCATTACTTAACCACAATTAACCATTAGTAAAGGCTTGCTGGATCCTTATTGTAAAGTGTAACACATTTATCCCTTAGGTAACACATTATTAATGCTTAACCGCCTCATAAGCATTACTTAACCATAATTAACCATTAGTAAATACTATTCTGGACCCTTATTGTAAAGTGTAACACATTTATCCCTTAGGTAACACATTATTAATGCTTAACTGCCTCATAAGCATTACTTAACCATAAGTAACCATTAGTAAATACTATTCTGGACCCTTATTGTAAAGTGTAACACATTTATCCCTTAGGTAACACATTATTAATGCTTAACTGCCTCATAAGCATTACTTAACCATAATTAACCATTAGTAAAGGCTTGCTGGACCCTTATTGTAAAGTGTAACACATGTATCCCTTAGGTAACACATTATTAATGCTTAACTGCCTCATAAGCATTACTTAACCATAATTAACCATTAGTAAATACTTTTTGGACCCTTATTGTAAAGTGTAACACATTTATCCCTTAGGTAACACATTATTAATGCTTAACTGCCTCATAAGCATTACTTAACCATAATTAACCATTAGTAAATACTATTCTGGACCCTTATTGTAAAGTGTAACACATTTATCCCTTAGGTAACACATTATTAATGCTTAACTGCCTCATAAGCATTACTTGACCATAGTTAACCATTAGTAAATTAAGCAATCACATATAAAGAAGTTTACACTTTTTATTTAAAAAAAAATAAAACAGATAACAGATAACATTTGTTATATGTATACATCTTATACATATATATATACATATATTTATATATATATATATATATATATATATATATATATATATATATATACATATATATATATATATATATATATATATATATATATATATATACATATATATATATATATATATATATATATATACACACACATCTGTGATAACAGATACGTAACAACAATTCACACAGAGGAGAGCTTTGAACAAACATTATTTAGTAACATAATACAATAACACAGTATGATAGGCTGGCATAATTTTATCATCCTTCATTTTATGTATTGTAGCAGAAATGACTTCAGTGGCCTTTATAACCTCCTTGCATCTTTTAGCAAAGTCTGCCACCGTCTCCCCCTTCTCCACCTGATCATATTCTTCTGGAGCAGCTATTGCGAGCTCCGCAATCACTGCAGTCCTCACAATAGTAAGTCTGTCTACTCCATACTTCTCGAAGGATTTGGCCATATTCTTCCCCGTCTGGAAAATGGCAAGGACTTCCTGGTACCTCTTCACCACATCACCTGGTCCTCCAACTAATATAAACACACAAGAACAAGAAGGAATGTATCATTTGAATCATGAGATTGATGAGAAGAAAAAAACAAATCATTGTATTTTACTGTTAATGTTCAATGTGCCACGAGACACACTAATCCCATATGTGACACCTCAACACAGGGTAGAAGGATTTTCTGGCACAACTTCACCAAGGTACATGGAAACACCATGACACACACAGGGAATTATCAAGGCTAAATTGGGAGAAAAAGAGGGGAAAATGCTAAATAAAAATGGACACATTTGGGGTGAATCATTTTTGGAAATGAACATTCATTTGGACCGTACTGGTCCTTCTGGTACATCCCTCTATCAGCGTGCAGGGTTTGAATTTAGCACTCGCCACTTGCCATTTGCGACCCAAATTCCTCAAGTGGCGAGACAGATTTTCTTGCCACTTGGCTAGTTAGAAAAATCGAGATTCCAAACTTTTGTGCCATTTATAAATCAAATTGAGATTCCCAATACTGTGCGCACCATTGCACCTTTTTATTTTTTATTCTTGATGTCAACTCCGGGTGAACCGTCTGAGTCTGACTCTGAAGAATGAATAGTAAACACTCTGAAGAACAACTGGAGAAAATGGACCAATGCAATGTCTCAGTTTGACCAGCAGGGGGCACACTGTATAGTTCCTTAAATGGTTTAGCTGGTGTCTTGTGGTTGTCTTAAGACAGGCTAGGTTGATTGTTGTAGTCTTTATAAGACACTTTCGAGCTAATAATAAAAAGGCTGCTTGTTTTTAAATTCACTTGTTCGTACAATACACCTGCTGCATTATAGAATATACAGACAGGACAGGATCAAAGTGTTACTTTGAAGGTGTAATGCTATATATTCCTCCATAAATGTTAGATTTGTGACAGGCTCACAAGGGGGAACCCAAACGCGAGACAGTGGTGGAGTGAAGAATGAATTTATTGTAGGGAAGGGGAACCAGGGGATCCGGTGGGGGCTGAGTTGGTTGCTGGCACGGGGAATGGCTGGCGTGGGGAGGAGGGGACGATGGAGGACTGAGTGGAAGCCAGGGGTCGCTTGGAGCTGGAAGGTGGATAGGAGAACAGGCTGGTAGGTAACTGGCAGATGAGAATGGTCCTGGGGGAACAGCAGAAAAGGCAGTCAGTAACAAGATCAAAAAATAGCAAGGAGATTTCACGAGGGTTTTCACTGGGATCGGCCTGAAGTGCGCACCACGGAGGTTTGACAACAATCTGGCGAGGAGTGGTGGAAAAACCAGTGTAGATATACTGCAGTGGAGATGAGTTGATGGATGGCAGGTGTGGAGACTGAGGGAGCTGATGGCAGACAGGTGTGGAGGAATCCAGGAGCTGAGTGTGAGTGGCAGATGACCACACAAAACAAAACACAGGGAGTGACACAAGGAAACACAAGGGATGGGAGAACACAGGGAAACACAGGGGAAGAGGGAGGTACAGCCATAGCTGTAACAGTACCCCCCCCTCAACGGGCGCCACCAGGCGACCCACCAGGCTTGTCAGGGTGCTCACGGTGGAAGTCCCGGACCAGGGATGCAGCAAAAATATGCCGACGAGGGACCCAGCAGCCCTCCTCAGGCCCATAACCCTCCCAGTCCACCAGATACTGGAAGCCCCTGCCGCGGCGGCGCACGTCCAACAACCGCCGGACAGTGTAGGTCGGATGGTCATCGATGATGCGGGGGGGTGGGGGGGCAGCAGCTGGAGGAGACAGTGGGCTAGTGGAGACCGGCTTCAACTGGGAGACGTGAAAAGCAGGGTGAACCCTCATGTGAGGAGGAAGCTTGAGCTTGACAACGGTGGGATTTATGACAGAAAGTATCTCATATGGGCCAACATAACGGGGTGTGAGTTTCTTGGAAGAGGTTTGCAAGGGGAGATCCTTGGAAGAGAGCCACACTTTCTGACCTGGTTTGTAGTTAGGGGCCGGTGTCCGATGGCGGTCAGCAATGCGGCGATTGCGGTCAGCAGTGCGGAGCAAGGCCGCACGGGCATCCTTCCAGACCTTACGGCAACGGCGAAGATGAGCTTGGACCGAAGGGACGGAGATGTCCTCCTCCAAGGCTGGAAACAGAGGTGGTTGGAAGCCCAAGGCACATTCGAATGGTGACATACCCGTGGCGGCACTCGACAGGGAGTTGTGTGCATACTCAATCCATGGCAGGTGGGTGCTCCAGGAGGAGGGGTTCCTACAAACAACACAGCGAAGCGCAGCGCCCAGGTCCTGGTTGGCCCGCTCCGTCTGACCGTTAGTCTGGGGATGATAACCGGACGACAGACTCACTGAGGCGCCGAGGGCCTGGCAAAAGGCCTTCCAGACTTGCGAGATGAACTGGGGTCCACGGTCAGACACAATGTCGGAGGGTATGCCATGGAGACGGAAGACATGGTACACCAACTGGTCAGCGGTCTCCAAGGCCGTCGGGAGCTTGGGGAGAGGTACAAAGTGCACAGATTTAGAGAACCGGTCCACAATGGTTAGTATAGTGGTATTACCTTGTGAAGGTGGAAGTCCGGTAACAAAGTCGAGGGCTATGTGAGACCATGGACGAGCTGGGACTGGCAAGGGACGGAGTAACCCGGCAGGTGGTTGGTGAGAGGCCTTGGCACGGGCACAAACAGTACAGGCGGGCACAAAGGCACGGGTGTCAGAATCCATTGAAGGCCACCAGAAATGCCGCTTAAGGAGGGACAGGGTACGGGCAGCTCCGGGGTGGCAAGCAAACCGGGAAGTGTGCCCCCACTGGGGGACTTGGGAACGGACGGAGCTAGGCACAAAGAGACGATTGGGGGGCCCGTTACCTGGGTCTGGCTGAGCCCGTTGAGCATCTCTGACAATGGATTCGATTTCCCATGTAACTGCTGCCACCACACACGTCTCAGGAAGGATGGTGTCAGGGATGGAGGGCGCCTCCGCCAAGGAAAATTGGCGGGAAAGGGCATCTGGCTTCAGATTTCGAGAGCCTGGACGATAGGTAAGTGTGAAGGAGAAGCGACCAAAGAACAAGGCCCAGCGAGCTTGACGGGAGTTGAGGCGTTTGGCTGTCTGGATGTAAGCCAAGTTCTTGTGGTCAGTCCATACGACGAACGGATGTTCGGCCCCCTCCAGCCAGTGCCTCCATTCTTCCAGAGCGAGTTTGACAGCCAGCAGTTCCCGGTTCCCAACATCATAATTCATCTCTGCCGGTGACAGACGGCGGGAGAAGAAAGCACAAGGATGCAACTTCTGGTCGGTGGCAGAACGCTGAGAGAGCACAGCCCCGACTCCAGAGCCGGATGCGTCGACCTCCACAATAAACTGACGAGTGGGGTCTGGGTGGATGAGCACAGGCGCTGAAGTGAAGAGCCTTTTGAGACCAGAGAAGGCCGCCTCGGCCTCAGGGGTCCAAGAAAAAGCGCTCGCAGTGGAGGTGAGTCTGGTTAGGGGTGCGGCCTCCCGACTGTAGTCTCTGATGAAGCGGCGGTAGAAATTAGCAAAGCCAAGGAACTGCTGGAGCTGTTTAACAGATGTGGGTTTGGGCCAGTTAGCCACTGCCTGGATCTTAGCAGGGTCTGTTCTCATTTGTCCACCCTCAAAGATGTACCCCAGGAAAGAAACTGAACTGGCATGAAAATCGCATTTCTCTGCCTTCACAAAGAGTTCATTCTCTAGGAGCCTCTGGAGTACTTGTCGGACATGTTGGATGTGTTCTTCTGGGTCTTGGGAGAAAATCAGAATGTCGTCAAGATAGACAAACACGGTTCTGTTGAGGAAGTCACGGAGTACATCGTTCACTAGGGCTTGGAACACAGCGGGGGCATTAGTCAGACCAAAAGGCATCACGAGGTACTCGAAGTGTCCAAGAGGGGTGTTGAAGGCCGTCTTCCACTCGTCCCCTTCCTTGATTCTGACAAGGTGGTAGGCGTTTCTCAAATCCAGTTTAGAAAAGACAGTGGCTTTCTGAATGGGTTCGAAAGCCGATTCGATGAGGGGTAAGGGATACTTATTTTTGACGGTGATGGTGTTGAGGCCTCTGTAGTCAATGCAGGGGCGGAGAGTGCGATCCTTCTTGGAAACAAAAAAGAAACCTGCTCCAACTGGGGAAGAGGATGGACGGATGATGCCAGCAGCCAGCGATTCATGAATGTATTGCTCCATTGTCTCTCTCTCTGGACGGGAAAGTTTAAACAGACGACTAGAAGGCAGGGGAGCCCCAGAGAGGAGGTCAACGGAGCAGTCATATGGGCGATGAGGGGGAAGGGAGAGAGCACGCTGTTTGCTGAAGACCTCACCCAAATCGTGATAAACAGCTGGGACTGCTGACAGATCTGGGGGTTCTGAGGGGGGAGAGGAAACAATGGCCTCTACTGGGGCAAGAGCAGACTGCAAGCAGGTTGAAAGACAAAAGGGGCTCCAGCTTACCAATTTGCCAACAGACCAGTCGAAATGGGGATTGTGTTTCCGGAGCCAGGGGTGACCTAAGACAATGGGGGCACTGGGAGAGGAAATTAGGTGGAACTGGATGTGCTCGTGATGATTACCAGACAGGATGAGATGTACAGGTTTTGTACGGTGTGTCACATGGGCAAGGAGATGGCCATTGAGGGCATTAGCCTTCAGGGGAACGTCCAGGAGCTCGCTGGTGATGCCTGTTTGAGCAGCCAGGGTGGCATCCATGAAGCTCTCGTCCGCACCGGAGTCCACCAAGGCGGGTAGAGGCAGGGACAATTGGTTCCAACATAATGTGGCATTGAACTGCATTCTGGGTCGGGGTTTAGGAGAGGAAGGAGTTTGGTTCGACAGAACCCCCACTGCTACTGACGAGCCTGTTCCCTTTGACCGATGGGGACAAGAGGCAAGGAAATGACCCTTTTGGCTGCAATAAATGCACTCTCCAGCTTGCATTCTCCTCTGACGCTCTGTTGGGGAGAGACGAGCACGACCCAACTGCATGGGTTCTTCAGGGGGTATAGAAGAGAAGGAGCTGGAGGAGTCACTGGAGCGGGACCTGGCACAGGGGATGGCTCGGGGAGCTAAGCTGGGTTGAGGCACAGGCAGAGGGCATGATATGGGAATTTGTGGACGGCCTGTTTTCTCCCTGCGGCGCTGCCGCAGGCGGTTGTCAAGACGAGTAGCCAGGGAAATAAGGGAGTCCAAATCCTCTGTTTCATCCCTCGCCGCAAGCTCATCCTTGATGTAATCCGCCAAACCATTCATATATGCTCCCTGCAAACTTAGCTCTCCCCACCCACTTTCTGCTGCCAATATCCGGAACTCAATGGAATAGTCCGCAACAGACCTGGAGCCTTGACGGAAAGAGAAGAGCTTGCTAGAAGCTTCCTTGCCTTGGATGGGACAGTCAAAAACTTTCTCTAACTCCGCCACAAACTGAGGGTAGGAAGAGAGCACGGGGGAGGCTCTATCCCACAGCGCTTTAACCCACTGAGCTGCTCTCCCGGAAAGCAAACCCATAATAAAGGCAATGCGTGACTGACCTGAGCTATATGTTGCTGGTTGCTGCTGAAACACTAGAGCACACTGGAACAAAAACTGTCCACAAGCTCCCGGCTCGCCAGAGTATCGCTCCGGGGCCGGGAAGGCAGAGCTGGAGCGGCCTGAGCTGGGGGGTGAATCAGGGTGAGCAGCGACTGGAGGAGCAGTGGCTGATAAAGCAGGGAGTTGGGAAATACTGGTAGTTAATGCCTGTAATGACTCCCCTACTTCACGAAGAAGCTTGTCATGTTGTCCAAGCAGGGTCCCCTGGGAAGCCAGAGCATGACGGAGTGAATCCACGTCCGCTGGGTCCATACTGGCCAGATTGTTCTGTGACAGGCTCACAAGGGGGAACCCAAACGCGAGACAGTGGTGGAGTGAAGAATGAATTTATTGTAGGGAAGGGGAACCAGGGGATCCGGTGGGGGCTGAGGTGGTTGCTGGCACGGGGAATGGCTGGCGTGGGGAGGAGGGGACGATGGAGGACTGAGTGGAAGCCAGGGGTCGCTTGGAGCTGGAAGGTGGATAGGAGAACAGGCTGGTAGGTAACTGGCAGATGAGAATGGTCCTGGGGGAACAGCAGAAAAGGCAGTCAGTAACAAGATCAAAAAATAGCAAGGAGATTTCACGAGGGTTTTCACTGGGATCGGCCTGAAGTGCGCACCACGGAGGTTTGACAACAATCTGGCGAGGAGTGGTGGAAAAACCAGTGTAGATATACTGCAGTGGAGATGAGTTGATGGATGGCAGGTGTGGAGACTGAGGGAGCTGATGGCAGACAGGTGTGGAGGAATCCAGGAGCTGAGTGTGAGTGGCAGATGACCACACAAAACAAAACACAGGGAGTGACACAAGGAAACACAAGGGATGGGAGAACACAGGGAAACACAGGGGAAGAGGGAGGTACAGCCATAGCTGTAACAAGATTTACAATTAAGTAGGCAACTACTGAAATTAAATTATACAAGAACACATCATGCAATCTCATTTTCCACCAATAGTATAGTAGTACACTACTGAATGATAATTGTAGCGTATAGAAAAACAGGATTGATGTAATATGGTACTACGATGACTGCTATATACAAGTGATGTCGAAATACAAAAGTAAAGCAACGTTTTGGTTTTGGCTAGTAAAAAATCTGTTTGGCTAATAACTTTTTTCATCTACTAGCCACTTGGCTAGTAGTCAAAAAGTTAATTTCAAGCCCTGTCAGCTTGTCATGAGAGATTGATCTACTTGTAGGGACAACAGACACATACAGCTCAAGCAAGCCAAGAAATACGTTTCACATACCCCGCAGGCGAGAGCGATGTTTGCTTTTCTTCGCCTTTTTCTCCTTATCCTGTCAGAGCTGGATTCAGAGCTGGATTCAGAGTCATCCTCACTGTCGTCTTCACTGTCATGCTGCATCTCAGATCCCCTCATCGCTTCATCATCACTGTCTTCTCTTCTGGACTGTTGAGCCTCCTTGAGACATGTCAAAGCTATGGATGCAAGGATTGATAGTTGATTACATCAGTTTGATTGCTTATTGTATACAAACACCTACAACAACAAACACAGCTATGACACAACTTTCGCACCCACAGCGTACACACCCATCATTCTTTAACCCTCGAGCATCCCTTAAAATTAATATACACTTTTTACCCATAGTCCAAATTTGCCTCATTGACTACCATCTCATAAAAGTGCAATAAAAATGTAATACATATTTATTTTCACTTTCACCACATAAAATCTTTTCAACAACTTCAGACCTAGCCATAGATATAAAGTTAATTATAATCTTTAAACATTATTTTTACAACTCCTGATTTTTTCAATAGAAAAATCACAAAATATGCAATATTTTCAAAAATTAGGTTCAAAGTGAAATATATTACAGCATTGACTATGTTAATAATTGATAACATTTATTTTGATGGATTATTATTTTTGGAACAATGATTGTTCATTTAAAAAAACTTACACTCTTTACCTTCATGTCCAAATTTGCCCCATTGACTCCCATTATAACCACATATTTTTTATGTACTGTAATTCTTACCTATTATAATTTTTTTCAGACGAATTCCTAATAAATCTAAGCCTCTACCTTCAAAATACAGAGAAAACAGGTTTTATGTCTGGTGACCCCCCCAAAACTAGCAGGGGCAGCAGAGCTTCATCACATCAAGTTTCAGTGACGTCTCATCCATCCCGCTCCCGTGTTTAGTTGGGTCTTCCGTTTAAAAAAGTGTCAGCCTCCACGAGGTGTATTAGCTTCTACACACACCCAGTTACATGACTGAGAAGTCAGTCTTTCAAATTTACCAACGTAAACTTCTTCTTCTCCATTATTCAAGTGTTACTGAGTCAAATATGCAGCATCTTTTTGAAAAGTTTACATTTTGTCAGAATGATGTATTTGTTATGACAACTCGAATTGTGAATTTTTCAAAAAAAGTGTCATAAAGTTAACATTAAGAGCTAACAGTTTAACGTAGTTAGATTAATCTTACCATGTTTTCCAGATGAATTTCCCTTTTCAGCTTTTTTCTTGTGCGTGGTTAGCCTGGTCCTGCGAGGTGAGACAGAATCATTCCTATAGAAACTCTTAAATTTGGCTATAGTAATCATCCATTCCATGGAAATCTTGCATTTTACTTTGTCTAATCAGATTTGTCAACTTTATTCCTGCTAACATTATAAATGCATCTGACACAAGGTTAATAATCTTGTTTCTTGTTCTATCATTTTCCCCAAAACACAGTATGGAAGGGGCAGGATGGCTGGGGGCTGGAAGCGGAGGAAGTGGGTGTTCGGGATGCTGGGGGTGCAAAGCACGCGGAGGCGGCCAGGGCGAAGACATCCAGGGAAGCCGGTGCTTCGCTTGGTGGAGAAGAGGGGGAGGAGAGAACTGGTGCCACTCATAGCTCATCATGTCAAAAGGGAGCAGACATTTCCAGGGAGGATAAACAGAGGGTAGCCTATCATACTGTGTTATTGTATTATGTTACTAAATAATGTTTGTTCAAAGATCTCCTCTGTGCGAATTGTTGTTACGTATCTGTTATCACAGATGTGTGTATATATATATATATATATATATATATATATATATATATATATATATATATATATATATATATATATATATATATATATATAAATATATGTGTATATATATATATATGTATAAGATGTATACATATAACAAATGCTATCTGTTATCTGTTTTATTTTGTTTTAAATAAAAAGTGTAAACTTCTTTATATGTGATTGCTTAATTTACTAATGGTTAACTATGGTCAAGTAATGCTTATGAGGCAGTTAAGCATTAATAATGTGTTACCTAAGGGGTAAATGTGTTACACTTTACAATAAGGGTCCAGAATAGTATTTACTAATGGTTAATTATGGTTAAGTAATGCTTATGAGGCAGTTAAGCATTAATAATGTGTTACCTAAGGGATAAATGTGTTACACTTTACAATAAGGGTCCAGAATAGTATTTACTAATGGTTAATTATGGTTAAGTAATGCTTATGAGGCAGTTAAGCATTAATAATGTGTTACCTAAGGGATAAATGTGTTACACTTTACAATAAGGGTCCAGCAAGCCTTTACTAATGGTTAAGTAATGGTTATGAGCCACTCCTATACATTTATTAAGGTTTATGTCAGGTTACCGTTCATAAGGTCAGGTAAGCTACCTGATAACATACACAGCACCATTAGGAAATGATTACTTAAGACTCTAAATAGTTGTTTAATAATGCCCATCCAGTAAACATGTACACCATTAGCGAATGATTAGTAGATGTATTAGGTAGCTGTTACTTAATGCATATTCACTCCAAATAAACACCATTAGTAAATGATTACTAGGGACATTATTAACGTTTTACTTATGTATTAACTAATGTATTACTTAATACTAAGTAATGCATACATAAGGATAAATAATTACATCATGTAACGTTTATTAATGCTTACTAATGTATTAATTAACTCTGAGCAGTAGGCATTCATTAACTGTTTATTAATGCATTAACTAATATGCTAATTAATGTTAAGTAATACATAATAATGGTTATTTAACTATTATTACACTGTTAATTAATGCTTAATAATGCATTAACTAACTGTTTATTAATGCATTAACTAATATGCTAATTAATGTTAAGTAATACATAATAATGGTTATTTAACTATTATTAAACTGTTAATTAATGCTTAATAATGCATTAACTAATGTTAATTAAGGGACCCTTATTGTAAAGTGTTACCAAATAAATGAATAAAAAATAACATTTTAACTAGAAATAAGACAAATATTCTTGTTAAGATTTTGAGTTTTTGCAGTGATACAAGCAGCACGAATGCTTTTATTGTCCTCATTATTTTCCTCTTACCCTCATTGGCTGCCGCTCCAACTACTCCGGTACGTCCTTCTGTCAGTCGACATAAAGTCAATAAAAAATCGCTGAAATGTAACTAGAAATAAGACAAATATTCCTGGTAAGATTTTGAGTTTTTGCAGTGCAGTCCCAATCGTCTTTGGGAAAAGGCAGGGTACCCAGGGGGGATCCCAGGGGGATCCCACCAACAGCTCGTATAGTCATTTGGGGCGTGTTTTTTTGACTGAGGGCTGGCTATAAATGGATATCTTTACCTTCCTACCCTTTAGCTCTGCCTGGAGGTGTCCTTTCTTTCCCACATGGTGCTGTGCAGCCAGATGAAGAAGAAGCCCGGAAACCGGTCCTCCGAAGACCCAAACGTGTGTGGCATTTGGGTTCCTCCTGTTATTTCCATGCAGTCTGTGTTTCTTAATGCCAAATTGTTGCGCCCACGGGACAGAAGCTATTTTTACAGCAGCCTGCTCTTGTATCCTGTACTGTTTCACTAAAAACATGTCCAGTTCCTCTTAAACAGTACGGACGATGGGCCACGCTGCAAAAGCCCACATTCTGAGCCACCTTTTTAAATTAATTTATTTATATTTATTTAATTAATTCTTTATTTCATTAAGTAAAAGAAAAACAAACCGGTTCAATATAATTACAACAAATCTCTTTCCTTGAATGAAAGGGAACAGAAAGCAGACTAAGCTTATTTTATCTGTTCCTTTTTCCTAAGAAATCCAATTTCAATTAAAGCTGCAAACAGCGATGAACCTTCCTCCACCCTTGTGCACGTTCAGGCTGCAGTGGAAGCTTGTATGACTTGATGTAGATTCTTCAGAACTGGACATTTAGGGGATGAAACCACCCACAACTCTCTGTATCAAATCATTCCAAGTTATGGCAGAAAGTAGGAACTATCAGATATGAACCAATCAGAAGAAGGGGCGGGGCTAATTCAGGCCAATGAAGGTCAAGGACTCAATACCCAGTCCCTGGGGCGTCAGTTGGGTATGAAGGTACGGCAGCTACATAGCAGACTCTGTGACTCGTATTTGCTGGACGTGTTGATTGATACTCTAGTTAAGTTCTGTGACTCGTAACCTTGCCATACCTTAGCTTCCACTGAATTGACGTCACTGCCGAGTCCGATGACGCCACCCACGACTCTCTGTATCAAACCATTCAAAAGTTATGGCAGAAAGTAGGAACTATCAAATATGGACCAATCAGATGAAGGGGGGGCGTTATCGTCGCCACGCTAACACTTTTAACTGAGAACAGCAATGCGCGTCGCAGGATGGAGACGCACATTTTGATGTATAACACACCTGGGTGCACGTTACGGTTCGGGCAAAGAAGCGGCTGAAGAAATGGCATAAATTGGTGATAAGTTGTGTTTTATGTGAACAGCAAAGGCACTTTTTATATTATTATTGACCTAGGAATGTGGGGGGAACCCGGGGGGGCCATGAGTGCGAGGGCCCGTTCTTGCAGCTTTCATTTATTTTTGAATCTAGCTTTCTTGTTTATCATGGTTAAATGTGGTGGAAGCTTATTCCAATATGTTACTGCTCTATACATTGTATCCCTCTTTAGTACATCGGTTCTTGATAGGTTTACCAATATTCCAGATGTTGAAACAAGATTTATGAAGATTTATGGATGTGAAGCCAACTGTGTGACGCCGTCACGCCAAACTTGAGCGAGAGCTCTGAGAAATGTTTCCAACACCTCGCTGAACCTTTTCCACCAAGAATAAAAGCCTAAAGGCAAGTGGGTCGTACCGACCTGCTGCTGCAAAGCTAATTACAGGGAACAACACAACATACTGTATATACACACCATAAAACATAAAACAACAGAAAGAAGCGTCTGAAATGGGTTTCCCGGTGCAGGAGAAAAGCGCGCCCTGCATGTGAACGATATCAGAGGTTTCTCTCAGAAGCAGCAGTTGGAACTGACCTCCTCCTCAAACGCTCGTCTTTTGTTGCTTTCACACAAATCCCATTTATTCTCCAGCTGGAAACACAGCAGGAGCAAGAAGATGTGACCGTTCAAAGAGACGTTGCAATTTCCGCCTCCATTCAAACTCTTTCAGCTTCTCACGGGCCAAATGCAACGCTGCAGAGTAGCAGTCACTGCAAATGTGCTTAGAGATTCTATAATCCTTCATCGCAGACCGCCACTAACAGAGGTGTCAAGTAACGAAGTACAAATACTTTTAATTTTATTTTGAACACTGCCAATACTCTCACTTAAAACTTAACTAGAACTTAAAATTAGCTTGACACAAATGAAAGTTCAATTGAAACACGTGGAAAAAACACCCAACCTTTTAAGTTATGTGTGACACCAGGTGCAATGGCATTTCTAGGTTAGAAACAAGGACATTTCTTGATAAGATCCACAGTCCCCCGAGTGAAGGCTGTGAACCTGGTCAACGTGTCAAGTTCAGGGTCTTCAAATGCACAGCCATGAACCCACTGTACCACATAACCTAGTCTTAGTGATGTCAATTAACATCTAACATCTTATGTATATTTATAATTTCTCTTTAACTAAACAAAAATATGTTTTATATGATTACTCGATTAATCAATGGAATTTTCAGTAGAATACTTGATTACTAAAATATTCGATAGCTGCAGCCCTAGACGAAACCCATCCTGATGAAGCTGTGAATCATCAGTATGTGACTTCAAGACAGACAAAGTAAAGACAAATTATTGATTTGTTTCACACTCATGTCACAGTCACCTTTCCATACGATTAAAACATACAAAGACCAAAAACAGTATTACAAAAGTAATCTGCAACCATTCGACAGTGAATTAACCCCCTTTTGACAATTCTACATCACTACGCCTTCATTCAGGGCTTAGAATGATAGAAAACTATATTACTCAATTTCTCTGCCTCCTCAAGAGGGGAGTTTCTCACTTGAAACACTAAACAAAACACCCTCTGAAGCTCTTGTGTTCCAAATCCAAATACAGTTATCTGTATCATTTTCCACAAAAACTTCCCCATAGAAAATTTAACACTCACCCCATGGACATCTAGTCCCCAAAATGAGAAGATCACTCCTTCTCAGGATTCCTCCAAGCCTCATCCATGCAGCTTCTCGTAGCAAGACATGGAGCACTTCTTTACACAAACAATCTGATCTGCAGCTGATTACACACTCTGCTGTAGCCGTTTGTCACGACCTTTGGCCTGCTTCAGCCGTTTACACTCACACACATACCCCCTGACTGGCCCTGCAAACTCTGCAGCAGCCTCTCTCCTCTACTTCCCAATTTCCCATCAAATCACATCTCTTATACCATTCTTTTTCACAACTTTCCCATTTCTTTCTTAAGCCTTAAATTAATTGATTTTCAATCTTTTAAAGTTCCTGTATATTATTTTGCACAATATTTTGTCACAAGCTTTAATTTCCTAGTTTTTAGGGACGTCTCCCGTAGACTAAGCATCTTTTAGAAATTATTTTAGGCATAAGTTTCAGTTTAACCACACATCTGCTATTTTAGCCAGCTATTTTTCTTAACTTTAAGTTTCTTTTAGCTCATAAGTTTCCCTTTTTGACAGTTTGGTTTTTAGCACTGATCTTTTCAGTGAACAATTGAAACTTGACTTCACAATTTTAGAAACCACAACATTGTCCATAAACAGTTTCAGTCATGAACATTAAACAAGAACATTAGACAAAACACACATTGGCCAAAACAAACATACACAAAAAACCTAAAACCCCATTCCAAATAGAAACCTCCTCTCGTTGGGTCCCCAGACCCGTGGGTGTTGGTGAAGTCCATGACTTCTCCACAGTGGTCTCAGACCACAGGCTAACCCCATTAGCCCCATAACCCCATCTTTTAAAGTAACACATTTAAATACCCCAGGTATTTATCGAGAGGAGCATTTCTTACCCAGTCTCAGGTGCCCTTCCTGGCTCAGGGAACCCCGTCACCGGGCATCGTCCTGACGCCTCAGATGTTGGGGTCCCGGGTTTCGGGCACCAAAAATGTTAGGTTTAACACAGCATTAAATAAATTCATAATGAGGAAAGACACAAAGACTACCTTGGAATGGGTTTTTAGCGCACTCCTGCAGGAGGGGGGAGAGCAACAGGAGTGCAGAGCAACGTAGCCCTCATTGAGAACTCCTGAGCTTCCCCAAGATCCTCCCTCTAGAAGATGCTTTTATTAAGAAACTTTGACAGGAATTGATCATATGAGGACAATGCATAGTAAACAGTAGACAGTAGACATTGGGTAGTGGACAATGGGTGGAAGTGATAACGTTTGATTGAGTCCTGACATTACAGTGGTCAGCTGTCACCAGGTCAGTTCAAAACCTAGTAGATCAGGAAGGGGCTGATGTGGCTTCTGTTAGCCACGCATGTGACAGTTTCACAATGACAAAACAAGTTCAAAGGTTGATTTACCTCACAAAATAGACTGGCCGCTCCGTCCCGTAACGTTGCGCACTACATAAATCGTTGGCCAAGCAAAAACTAACCCCATAAGAATTTTACCAAACATTCACCAGCAGGTGGAATCAAAACAACATAATGCTGGGAAATTTAAAAAAAATCATTTTTTTATGTTCAATAAATATTTTCTACCTTGTAATTTTGTAAAAGATTTTTTTCTTTGAAAAGCCTAAATCAAATGTATTTGATTTATGCAATGGTGAAAAAATTGGCAAACTAAATGAAAAACTGCTGAAGAACCATGTTCGGTATTCGGCCAAGTGTTTATTATTATTTTCGGTTTAGGCCACAAATTTTCATTTCGGTGCATCACTATTCTTAACAACTGGTGAATGACATCAGAATTCACAGTTTCTTTTCTTTCCTTTCTCCCCACCATTCATGCTTTCTGCATCTGCACATGTGGGAGAAGCACGTGCGCTGCGTCTCACCATCTGCACCAGCTCGCGATTACCCAGCATGCCCCTGGGGGGCTGCCCATCTGCGGCGCTCGGCCCGTGTAATCGCAGAACCCAACACGACACGAAAACTCCATCAATCTTTGATTCACAGAAAGGCCACAAAGGGGAAAGAGAAACAAGGAACACGACTCGACACCTCGGGCCGTTTTCCTCTGTTTCTGAGGAGAGAAAGGAAATAACAGTTTAGTTTTTCAGGCGAGGAAGAAACAGATCTGTGGAGAGAAACAGGAAGTTGGTTCAGCCGCTCACGAGTGAGTGAGTGAGTGAGTGAGTGAGTGAGTGAGTGAGTGAGTGAGTGAGTGAGTGAGTGAGTGAGTGAGTGAGTGAGTGAGTGAGTGAGTGAGTGAGTGAGTGAGTGAGTGAGTGAGTGAGTGAGTGAGCGAGCGAGCAAGCGAACGAGAGAGAGAGAGAGAGAGAGAGAGAGTGAGTGAGTCAGTGTGTGAGTCAGATAGAAAGAGAGAGAGAGAGTAAGAGAGAATATATGTATATATATATATATATATATATATATATATATATATATATATATATATATATATATATACAGGGCTGCCGCAAGGGGTGTGCGAACCGTCGACCGTACGGGGCCTCACGCTGTGGGCCGTTTTTTTTTTTTTTTCGTTTTTTCCATTATAAATATCAACAGTCACGTTCCATTACAGGCCTAAATGTGTACCAGTCTGTGCATATCAATAAATATATGTGTCTGTTGTTCAATACAACTGATCAGACCAAGCGCAGACACAAGCTGCTCTGATCCAGACGGTGGAGTTGGAACAAACTGTCACACAATGTCGAGAGAACGAGACAGATTCAGGAAACTTCCATCAGGGGATGAAAAAAGAAAAATACTAAAGATAATGGAAGAGTTTAATGCCTCTCTGAAAGGCTCGTTTGATAAATTTGTTACAAAAATCACCGATCCGACCGGGTCTCAAGCAGCCATGGGGCCCCGCGTCGAGGCAAGAGATGATGATGAGGCAGGGGAAGGTATCCAGTATTTTGATCATTGGAGAGTTAAAATTGCGCATGTAGACACCCGATCCGACCCGAAAAACCCAAAAAATTTGCGCGCGCTCGCTACGCTCGAGGGCCCCCCCCAGCCATTTCGCACAGGGCCTCGCAAATCTCCCAGGCGGCTCTGTATATATATATATATATATATATATATATATATATATATATATATATATATATATATATATATATATATTGTATGCATGTGTTAGTTATTTGATGTTAAATATTTATTCTAATTGTCTTAATATTTCATGTATTAATTGTATTGTAATTGTATGTATATGTAGCTTTCGGGCAACAATGGTTACCATTCATGCCAATAAAGACAATTTGAATTGAATTGAGAGAGAGAGAGAGAGAGAGAGAGAGAGAGAGAGAGAGAGAGAGAGAGAGAGAGAGAGAGAGAGAGAGAGAGAGAGAGAGAGTGTACATTTGTGCTGCTCTAAATGTGTAAAACTGGTGGTTTCACACGTTCATACGTCTGTAACTGCTGGTTTGAGCAGGTTTGCTGCTGCAGCCTCCATGATTCTCCCATGATTCTCCCATGATTCTCCCATGATTCCTCTGATGATTCTCCCATGATTCTCCCATGATTCCTCTGATGATTCTCCCAATATTCCTCTGATGATTCTCCCATGATTCTCCCATGATTCCTCTGAGCAAGTGTCATTTTTAGACAAAATATATTATTCAAATGAGGACACGCTGCAGAGATTACCGACTACAACCAGTTAGATCCTTAAAAACCTGCCTCTCTCACATCCAACTATGCTGTTTATTCTCCACATGAATATATATGACGTGTATTACATCCTTCAGGTCGATGATATGAAACTATTCTGCCACCAGGTTGTTCTGCTGAAAACATCTTTAAGAGAAAAGCGTCACTTTTCTGAAAAAGCCAGAAATCCAATATTGGGCCTGATCCAGAGTTTTCCATCTAATCAGCCCGACAGGGAAACACTTTCCTCTGAAACACAAGACGTTCTGTTCTGTTCTGTTCTGTAGCATCGTGAACAGAAACACTGTTGTGTTTTTGAGGAAACATCCACGCAGGATCCAGTTTAGTCGCGTTAGTCCGGCTCGGCGCGCCGGCTCTCTCAGGGACTCACAAACGCTCGATATAAACAATTAAAACTAAAGAAGTGGGCTAAGAATAGCTGTTGGTGGCGGCCCTGGAGAAGCTTCTCCTGGATTATGGATAGTTTTATACTCGTGAGCACAAAGACTCATGAACGTAAATGTTTCATCTCAAATCATTAATTTACATAGTTTAGGTTCTATTTGTGGCTCCGGCTGATGGAGGAGCCGCCGGCGGTGTGCACGTGCACGTGTGCGTGTGCACGTGTGATGGGAGGGACACCCGTGTCTGCAGCGTTCAATAGGAGGCCCATCAATCAGCAATCATCAATCAATCAATCAATCAATCAATCAATCAATCAATCAATCACATTTTATTTGTATAGCACCGTTCAATAGGAGCCCCATCTATCATCAATCTAGGGCTGGGCGATATATCGAGATTTTAATATATATCGATATATTTTCAAACGTACGGAGCCCCTCTGGTGACATTTGAAAAAAATAAAATAATGCGTGGCCACGAGCAGTACTCGAGTTGTAAAAAACAATCATGGGGGGTGGTGGATTTTATCATATGTGGACAGATAATTAGTGCTGATTACAAATAATATAATATATTACAAATAATAGCAGTGACCAAAACAGCTGCAGAAATACTGCAGGAATGACATAGCAGCAGTTAAATGCAGCCTTCTGTAAGCTTTAAATATCCACTGGGCTTACATCAAATACATCAAAACACAACAATAAAAAACACTTTTCTGAACTTATCAATATGACTCTGTCCTTCACAGGATAAGTAACATGGATCACTGCAAAAACTCACAATCTGAACAAGAATATTTGTCTTATTTCTAGTTAAAATGTCTTATTTTAGTAAAAAAATCTTATTACACTTAAAACAAGACTTAAAAAAAACAAAAATTTTCACCTGTTTCAAGTAAATTTTCACTTGAAATAAGTAGAAAAATCTGCCAGTGGTACAAGATATTTTTGCTTGTAATGAGAAGATAAATCTTGTCCCACTGGCAGATTTTCATTTCAAGTGGAAATTGACTTGAAACAGGTGAAAATTGTCAATAAGTTATTTTTCTGGTGATGATTCTAAATGTTGAAATAGCAGTAAAACCACATTCATTGATGAAATGACATAAGGGATGGAAAGGAGGGATGGCAGTTTTACAGGGGGGATGATTTGGACCGTTTTTATTTCAGGGGGGATGATTTGGACCGTTTTTATTTCAGGGGGGATGATTTGGACTGTTTTTATTTCAGGGGGGGATGATTTGGACTGTTTTTATTTCAGGGGGGGATGCCATCCCCCCTCATCCCCCCTCAACTCCAGTACTGGCCACGAGTTATTAATGCGTGGCCATGCATTATTTTACTCGTGGATGGCATTATAACCTACTGTCTGGACTTCGTGGATGCAACTTCCTTGGTGGGATGGTTATTCATCATTAATAACGGTAAATATAGTCTATTTATATTAAAGAGCAAGAGTATTGTCATGGCGAGATAATCAATGCGTGGCCACGCATTAATAACTCGTGGCCACGCATTAATAACGCGTGGCCACCCATTAATAACTCGTGGCCACGCATTAATAACTCGTGGCCACCCATTAATAACTCGTGGCCACGCATTAATAACTCGTGGCCACGCATTAATAACTCGTGGCCACCCATTAATAACTCGTGGCCACGCATTAATAACTCGTGGCCACCCATTAATAACTCGTGGCCACGCATTAATAACTCGTGGCCACGCATTAATAACTCGTGGCCACCCATTAATAACTCATGGCCACGCATTAATATCCCGTGGCCACGCATTGATTATCTCGTGGCCACGCGTTAATATCCCGTGGCCACGCATTGATTATCTCGTGGCCACGCGTTAATAACTCGTGGCCACGCATTAATATCCCGTGGCCACGCATTGATTATCTCGTGGCCACACGTTAATAACTCGTGGCCACGCATTAATATCTCGTGGCCACGCATTAATAACTCATGGCCACGCATTAATATCTCGTGGCCACGCGTTAATATCTCGTGGCCACGCATTGATTATCTCGTGGCCGCGCGTTAATAACTCGTGGCCACGCATTAATAACTCATGGCCACGCATTAATATCTCGTGGCCACGCATTAATAACTCATGGCCACGCATTAATATCTCGTGGCCACGCGTTAATATCTTGTGGCCACGCATTGATTATCTCGTGGCCACGCATTGATTATCTCGTGGCCACGCGTTAATAACTCGTGGCCACGCATTAATATCTCGTGGCCGCGCATTAATAACTCATGGCCACGCATTAATATCTCGTGGCCACACATTAATATCTTGTGGCCACGCATTGATTATCTCGTGGCCACGCGTTAATATCTCGTGGCCACGCATTGATTATCTCGTGGCCACGCGTTAATATCTCGTGGCCACGCATTAATATCTCGTGGCCACGCGTTAATATCTCGTGGCCACGAGATAATAATGCGTGGCCACGCATTATTTTATTTTTTTCAAATGTCACCAGAGGGGCTCCGTACAAACGCGATATGGTACGAGACAATATCGTTTATATCGATTATTAAAAAAAAAAAAAAAAAAATTACGATTTTGATATAGCTTATTTTGTGGCAAATTGACTTGAATGTTTTATTTGAGATTTACACAAATGTTTTGTTATTTGCTCAACTGTCAACCTCAGTGGAAAAGTCTGCCTGTTACTGTCTACATTGTATTAATTGCACAGTGTATTTTAATTTAATTGTTATGCAGGAAAGGGATATTTGTTTTATTTTATTCAAGAAGCATTTTTATTCTATATATGCAGGCAGTTTATTTTTATTTCATTTGTTTTATACATGTTGATATTGTGCAGACCTCTGTTAATAAAGGAACCTGTGTGACATTTGGCACGAGGCTTTGTATTAAAACTGACTGTTTTTTTAAGGGTTTGCCTCAGAAGAAAATGAAGCTAACAGAGATGCTAACAGAGAAGCTAACAGAGATGCTAACAGAGCTGCTAACAGAAATGCTATGCTATAATGCTTTGGGGGAAACCCCAATTATGGCACAGAAAGAATATCGATATATATCGAGTATCAACATTCAGCTAGAAAATATCGAGTTATGACTTTTGGTCCATATCGCCCAGCCCTACATCAATCAATCAATCAATCAATCAATCAATCAAATTTTATTTGTATAGCACCGTTCAATAGGAGCCCAAACCCACAAGGGCTGGGGATCCATTCAAATGTCAAGAATCAATGCCGATTCTTAAGATTCACAATCGATTATCATGATTTGATTCAATCCGATTTGGGTTAATGTTATTAAAAATGTTTTTTGAGCTTTTACCTGAATTTTATGACTTTGTAGTTATGCAAGATATCAATACTAGTATTATATTGAGGTTCAACAGCAAGTATTGCAGCTAATGATGCTGTAAGGACCAATCAGCTCCCAGAATGCTGATAGAACTGAAACAGAAACATTGTGCACTGCAAAAACTCAAAATCTTACCAGGAATATTTGTCTTATTTCTAGAAAGATTTTCTTGACTAGAACTCTTAAAACCAGCAAAATAGTCTGAAAACAGTCTCCTATTTTCTTAAAACAAGGCTTTTTTTTTTTAACTTTCTAAGAAAGTAGTTTTGCAGTTTAAGGATTTAATTGCTCTTCTAGTTAATAACTTTTAAACCCCAACTTTCACATGTTTCCACACTGCAAAAACTCAAACTTTTACCAGGAATATTTGTCTTATTTTTAGTTAAAATGTCTCATTTTTAGTCAAAAAATCTCATTAGACTTAAAACAAGAGTCATTACCAGAAAAATAACAATTTTGATAATTTCCACTGGCAGAAAAATCTGCCAGTGGAACAAGATTTATCTTCTCATTACAAGCAAAAAAATCTTGTTCCACTGAAAGATTTTTCTACTTATTTTAAGTGAAAATCTACTTGAAACAGGTGAAAATTGTTGTTTTTTTCCAGTGATGACTCTTGTTTTAAGTGTAATGAGATTTTTTTTTACTAAAAATGAGACATTTTAACTAGAAATAAGACAAATATTCTTGTTAAGATTTGGAGTTTTTGCAGTGTGGGGCAGAATTATCAAACAGATCCAGAGGTGTCTGTATCTGCTGTTAAACTAACCCAAAAGCTGTTATTGTTGAATACAAATAGACTTTGATTGTAAGTTTAACAGCAAAAGGACATTCTTAGCCAGTGACAATGTAAACATTGTTTTTATTTTTATTAAAAGTAAGGCAAGGATAGCAAGTGTATTTGTATAGCACAATTCAACACAAGATACTTCACAGTGCTTTACATCAGCATTAAAAGACACAAACAGTAATTAACAAATAAAATGATAAGAAAAGAGGTAAAATAATAAAAAGCACAAGCTGTTAAATTACGTTTCTATACGGTCAAAACGTACAAAGACCGAGTCAAATACAGTATTACAAAAGTAATCTGTAACAATTCGTGCAGTGAATCAGACCAAAAAAAGTAAAATAAATGAAATGAAAATACATTATTTTTCAAATGTTCTTTGACCAACTGGTACATGTTTGGGATTCTTCAGACAGATGTTTGTGAGACACCATGACGTATTTTGAGACCGGTTGAATCATTGCAGTACTTCACTCAGTCAGGGGGCTTTTCATAATAAATGAAGGTGCAGATGGTGAAATGTGACAGAACGGTTAACATCGTATGTATATTTAAACCATATCCTTAATAATGGGTCAGCGTTCACTGGAGCGGCCCACATCCGTCAGCGCTACCGTGGTGCGAATGTTGGACGTCTGACAGGGATGTTCTACGTAGAGTTGATCTCTAACCTGCACAGGAAGAACTAGATGGGATCAGAAAATGAGTCCTGTACCCAGAATGCACCCACAACCCCCCCAAAAGTACCGCCAAGGTGGACAGACCCGGTACGAGAAGCCAGGAGACCAAAAACTACCTGGAGGTGAACTGTCTCTTCAAATGACCAGGGGCCTCATCTATAAAGCTTGCTTGCGCACAAAAAGGGCCTGAAAGATCCACAAGCCACCTTCTACGCAAAGTTTGGGATCTAAAAAGAAAAAACTAACCGAAAAATCTGCGTATCCCTACGGCAACCCTGACCCTCCCGTAGGAACTTACTTAAGACACGGGGAACTGGCGACGAAGGCTGTGAGGTGGTGAAATGAAGCCAGATTCACGTCATACTCTTAATAATGTCATCACATATCACAACATATATCAGACAATATAATAAGGCTGATCGTGTTCCTCTTTGTGTGAAGCGTCAGTCAGGACTCTGGTAATGCTGCAGCCGGCGGTGACACGCCGGGAACCTCCTTCACCCACCGCTTTAGGACAGAACAAATGAGGGGCTCCGTAGAGCGTTTAGAGGCTCTACGGAGCCCCTAAAGGGACACAGATTTTTTTTCATATACTGTATATAATGAGTTTTACGCGCGCGTGAAACCTTTACGTGCGGGTGTAAGCCTAAATTATGGTTCCGCGTTAAAACGACGCAGAGCCTACGGCGTAGGGTACGCGGTGACGCACACCTACGCCGTAGGCTCTGCGTTGGTGTAACGCGGAACCATAAACATAAACTGAGCAGCTCTGAGTGGAGGAGGGGGAGCGGGGCTGCCAGGCCGTTCTCGCATCGCTTTCGCACAGAGTGTCTTGATGATTTGTAATTACAGGCTGAGCCTACCATTAGTTTTTAAACTGTAAAAAGTGGGGGGGACAAAAACATGATTTTGAAAAGACGGGGGGACATGCCCCCCCCTGTTGCGCCGGGGCACTCACGGCGTTCCGCGCAGCAACGGCGTGCTGCATTTTATACTATTTATTTTTGTACTTTTACTGTGACCACCAAATAATGTGGTTTTCCTGTCCTCCACATCATCCTCAACATTTCGATCTCATATCTCAGTGAAATTCAGTGGCACGGTGGCTCGACACGTTCATTCATTCTGACGCCTAGACAGGCTGCAGGAAGCCGCTGCGCATGCTCAGCAGGCTCATTCATATGCAAATACTACTTTGCATTACCCTTTTAAGGTAAAAAGTGGGCGTGTAGAGGGCGGGATATGAGGCGGATTCAGCTGCGCAACGTTCCAGCTGGACTGTGATTTATAAAGCGAACATTGCGTGCAGGTGTGCGTGCACGCGGTTTTATAGATTTTTTTTTGCGCCCGGCATTTTCGGCTTTTGGGTTTACGTGCACTTTTAGTATGAATTCTACACACTCCATTTTGAGCTGCTCCTGAGCTGCACCTGAGCTAGGAGACGCTCAGCGCCGGTGGAAGTGGTTTGTGGCGGCGTCGTGAGCCGAAGACGAAGAGAACCAGACTGAAACAGAGCGAGGTTTGAGAAAGTGAGACATTTGACAGGAATCAAAGATTTTCACAATGTTTTAGTTACCTGTTATAATGACCTGTAGACAATAAATGTTTCTGGGACCTGGGACGAGGACGAGGCCCGGTCACCAACCACAGAGTCTACAGGGTTCTTACAGGAGCCCAGAAGGGCCAAACTTTTAATGGACTTTTATTTCATTAAAACAAATTAAAACACACAATATGAGTATAAACAGCAGGTTTCCATCTTTACTGTTATGTGATTAATTGTTGGTTTGATGAAGCGTCGGGTCACATGACCCGTGTTACCGCTTGTCAATCAAGTTTTTGGGGTCAATACAAGCGGCAGATGAGGACGTAATAGTGGCCAGGCATTGGACGAGCCACCTGTCAATCAATAGTGTTAGAAATAAATGTATTTCTTTATTCTCTTGTTGGATATTTCCTCGGCACCTGACACTGTCCCTCGTAGCTTTAAGCTTCAAAACGCTAGGAGATCTGCCGCCGTCTCAACGTTCTCTGGACTCCATCAACGCTTTTAACAGCAAACCTAAAACCCACATGTTTCTCAGAGCTTTTAAACTTCAGTAGTGAGACGGTTGTTTTAGGACCTTCAGGTTCATTTTATGTTCTTTTATTCGAGGAGTTTGGTTTTATTCTTTGTGAAGCGCCTTGTGACGTTCCCTTGTCTGTGAAAGGTGCTCTAATAATAAACTTAAAGGAGCATGAGGCAGGATTTATGAAAAAAATTCATATACGTTTTAAGTTTTCTAGTAATAATGTCAGATGAAGCGTTCCAAACCCAAACGAATGAGCCCTGTAGTGCAGGGGTCGGCAACCCAAAATGTTTTAGATCCATATTGGACCAAAAACACAAAAAATAAACATGTCTGGATAAACAAGTCTTGTATCAGCCTTAGAATGAAGACGACACATGCTGCATGTTTCTATATTAGTTATTACTGGGGGAAGATGTTTTTTTCATTATGCACTTAGAGAAAAAAGTTGAAATGTTGAGAAAAAAGTCGAAATGTCAAGATTAATGTTGAAGTACAATCTCGATAAAAGAGTAGAAATGTCGAGAAAAAAGTTGAAATGTTGAGAAAAAAGTCAAAATTTCGAGAAAAAAGTCGAAATATTGAGAAAAAAGTCAAAATTTCGAGAAAAAAGTCAAAATTTCGAGAAAAAAGTCAAAATGTCGAGAAAAAAGTCATAAAAAAGTCATAAAAAATAGAGAAGAAAAAAAGGAAAAAAAGAGAAAAAGAAGAAATAAAGGAAAAAGAAAAAAAGAAAAAAAGAAAAAAAGGAAAAAAAAGGTAAAACATTTTTTTTTGAAAAAGCTCCAAGAGCCACTAGGGCGGCGCTAAAGAGCCACATGCGGCTCTAGAGCCGCGGGTTGCCGACCCCTGGTCTACCGTATCTCTCCGTTGCCTTGAACAGGCTGTTGCTGCAAAGTGTGCTGCAATTCCGGTCCTGAATTTCCCGCGCTGGGCTGCGGATGTGACGTCACATGACGCTGCATGCACGTTCTCCCCGTTCTCCCGTGCCGGCTTCACTGTTGGCTGCAGTACCCCCAACGGCCGTCGTGGCGAAGGGTGGCGCTAGAGAGTCTCATTTCTTAAAAGGAGCCTCAAGCTCCTTTAAGGCTGATTTATGGTTCCGCGTTACACCAACGCAGAGCCTACGGCGTAGGCTACGCGGCGACGCACACCGTACGGCGCGCATCGCCGCGTACCCTACGCCGTAGGCTCTGTGTCGATTTAACGCGGGACCATAATTCAGGTTTTACTTCCAAGACGGAACGAGAGTCTTTGGTTTGGAGTGACAGAGAAGTGGAGTTACTTTTAAGTGTGACTTTAGAATATAAAACAGGTCGCACACATGACGCTGGTGACGTTTCTGTCTCATAATGTGACGTTTCTGAAGCCTAAATGTCCGTTTTCCTCTGTTTAGACGCAAGCGTGAAAACAGAGTTTTTGAAAATCTCCACTTTGGCCGGAGTTTTCAGAAATGATCGTTTTTGGAGACTTTGAGCTCCGTTTTCGTGTAAACGAACGGCCAAAACGCATGAAAACACCTCCGTTTTTGCTCCGTGTAAACGGGGCCTTACTGTTCTAGCTGTACCATCTTTATTTTTATCTTTGCAAGCACATTAGGCCATAATGTGCTATAATGTCCCGTCCCTCTGCTCCTCCTCTCTTTAGCAGCATAAATTGCAAAGATTATAAACCAAATTAGTGGGGAAATGTGGTTGTTTTAAGCTCTATTGTCTGAGGAGCGTGCACTTAGCATTTAGATAGTGTCTGTGTGGTAGGAATCTACTTTGGTTTGTTTTTATCCAACCGGCCACTAAATAAATGTCCCCAACTCTGATGGGAATCAGCTTTGAGCAAAAGCACCAACATGAGTCTGTATCAAACATGGTCCAGGAAGGACGTGGACAGAACGGTCCAGACACGTTCAGCACGATTGTTACAGCCCAGGATGAAGAGAAAGATTTGAATGAATGAAGTTTATTCAGTCATTGCAACACAAAACAACACCAACAAACAAAACATTGTACACAGCATTAACTTTTCATACAAAACCAAAAAACTGTGTTGAACAATAACTGAAAAGGCTGAAGCAAAATGCTTATAAAAGCCTATCCTTTATTACCAACTTTCTATTTTTGGCTACCGACCTCCAGAAAACCAAAAAGAGAATAGAAAAGCAAAGAAACAACAAAAGGCAAAGAAACACTTTAACTTTTTTCTCGAGATTTTGACTTTTTTCTCAACATTTTGACTTTTTTCTCGACATTTTAACTTTTTTCTCGAGATTGCACTTCAACATTAATCTCGACATTTCAACTTTTTTCTCGGAATTTTGACTTTTTTCTCGGAAATTTTGACATTTTTCTCAAAATTGTGACTTTTTTTCTCAACATTTCGACTTCTTTCTCAACATTTTGACTTTTTTCTCGACACTAGAAAAGCAAAGAAACATTTACAGATGGTCAATTGCACTTATAAGCTTCAAAAATAGCTTTACAAACCATTTTATTAAATACAACAAAAGAATGACATGTTTTTAAATTTATGTTGGCATCATTCCAGAATTTAACTCCAGTGATGGAAACACGTCTCCTTTTCAGACCTTTTTTAGCTATTTGTACTGTGAAATTACAGACACCTCTAAGATTGTAACGAGTCTCCTGAATTGAAAAGAACCTCTGTATTGGGTCAGGGAGCATTTTTGATTTTGCTTTAAACATAATTTGCATGATTTTAAAATAAAACAAATCATAAAATTTCATAACGTGAGAATTTAGAAAAAGTGGATCTGTGTGAGCGAATAGTAATCAGCCTTATTGATGATACGTATGGCTCGTTTTTGAAGTTTTTTGTTTCCATGCTTTTATTTATTAGTGCATTCTGTCAATTTTTTAAATATTATGGTTATTATGTCTTATTTCAATTAATCTTAATATTGTATCTGTTTAGCACTTTACCTGCCCAGGGACTACAAGCGGAAATTAGCAATTGTTGCTATAACCTGGCTCAAAGCATCTCTTCTTGTTTTACAAGATTAATGTTTTTTTTTGTGCATTGTCCCTGTTTTAAATAAATAAATTCAATCAATCAATCAATCAATCAAGTTTTATTATTGAATTTAAGGTGGTTTTAAAGGTGGATTTGGTAGCGAATGATAAGGAAATCTCCACTTTTGTCATCCGGCCTCGTCTTTGTTGTTTCTGAGAACAAGCAACAGCAACACAGCAAAGACTCCTACTGCACTTGCTTTGCATGCAAGTTTTCTTTTCTTGTTTAGTTTTTTTTTGTTACCACAAAGCTTCAGCGAGACACAAGTGAGTCATCGGTTAAGTGCGGCTTCCTGTGCAGATAGGTCATCCTGTTAACTGTCTCACAGTTGCAGCCCCAGTCTGCGAAGCGTCTCTGTCGTTGGTGAATCCTAGCCAGGGATTGGGTCCGGGGACCGTGAGCATGGCCCGAACGGCGCTGGGCATCGCCTTCTCTCTGCAGCTCCTCGTCTCTGTTATCCAAGGTAATGCTGGAAATCTCACTGCATGTACCAACACAGTGGCGTCAATTCAGTCTTACTAAGGTACGGCAAGGTTACGAGTCACAGAACTTAACTAGAGTATCAATCAACACGTCCAGCAAATACTCATCACAGAAGTTTATGTAGCTGATCTGTGTGGTCAAGAAAACTGGAACTTTTTACAATGCAGTCTCACTCACTGCAAAAACTCAAAATCTTACCAGGAATATTTGTCTTATTTCTAGTTAAAATGTCTCATTTTTAGTCATTTTTAGTCTCATTACACTTAAAACAAGAGTCATCGCCAGAAAAATAACTTATTTGACCATTTTCACCTGTTTCAAGTAAATTTTCAATTGAAATAAGTAGAAAAATCTGCCAGTGGAACAAGATTTATCTTCTCATTACAAAAAAATCTTGTTCCACTGGCAGATTTTTCTAATTATTTTAATTGAAAATCTACTTGAAACAGGTGAAAATTGTTGTTTTTTCCAGTGATGAGTCTTGTTTTTAAGTGTAATAAGATTTTTTTGACTAGAAATGAGACATTTTAACTAGAAATAAAACAAATATTCCTGGTAAGATTTTGAGTTTTTGCAGTGTTGATAGATGATTTCTTTGGTTGGCAAGGAAAGTTTATTTGTACACTGCAAAAACTAAAAATCTTACCAAGAATATTTGTCTTATTTCTAGTTAAAATGTCTCATTTTTAGTCAAAAAATCTCATTACACTTAAAACAAGACTCATTACCAGAAAAATAACTTGTTATTTGACAATTTTCACTTGAAATAAGTAGAAAAATCTGCCAGTGGGACAAGATTTATCTTCTCATTACAAGCAAAAAAAATGTTCTACTTATTTTAAGTGAAAATCTACTTGAAACAGGTGAAAATTATTGTTTTTTGAGTTTTTGAGTCTTGTCTTAAATGTAATGAGATTTTTTTTACTATAAATTAGACATTTTACTAGAAATACGACAAATATTCTTGTTAAGAGAGTTTTTGCAGTGTAAAATAACTAGTGAAATCGATCATGTTGTTCTGATTTGCATTTGTAGTTATTCTATATGTATTAAATAATAGAATAATCAATACAAATAGACAGAGTAATTCCATAAATGTATTTAAAAAACAAACATTGGCCCGGTTTCCCAGATCAGTTAAGTAGCTCTTAACAGCGAAAGACTTCTTTCAAACCTTCTTAAGGAGCCTGTGAAAGAAGTCTTTCGCTGTTAAGAGCTACTTAACTGATCTGGGAAACCGGGCCATTTACATTTCCCCCTGAAGCCGAGCTGTGGCGGCTGCCATACCTTCAGACCCGATTGACGCCCCTGCACCAACACAGAGAGGATTCTCACCTCTGGTTTTGAAATGTGTGTAGAATTGTGGAGCTGCCTCAGTTAAAATGATGTTATCTCTCTTATTATCTCTTGTTATCTCTCTCGCATCCCGGGCCGACAGCAGTCCAGATTATCAACTTCAAAGAGACTTTTCTCTCCTCTGACATAGGGCTGTTCGATTAATCGATTTTAAATCGTAATCGCGATTATGTAATTAGAACGATGTTAAAACGTGAAACTTGTAAAATCGATTTTTCACTTTTTTTTTTTTTTTTTACTTTTACCTTGTCTGCACACATATTAATGATTGATACCATATTAATGATTGATACCATATTAATGATTGATACCATATTAATGATTGATACCATATTAATGATTGATGGAAATACCTCTCAATACCTGCAACCAGTGCCCCATGGGAGAGGCTCTTTAGTGTAGGAGGGGGCGTGGTAACCATGGTGATACTAACATGCCACCGCTAGACCGGCTCGTGTTCCAGCAAAAAACTTGCAAATATGAATATCAAATGTAATGAGTGACATTCCACACCTCTACCTCCTTCATGGGTTGATTATTATTTAGCATGCAAAGACCCAGTTTAGTTTAATTAGAAAATTAGAAAAAATTGAGGAAAAAAAGAAGAAAAAAAGAGGAAAAAAGAGAAAAGGAGGAAAAAAGGAGGAAAAAAAGAGGAAAACAAGAAGAAAAAAAGAGAAAAGAAGGAGGAAAAAAAGAAGAAAAAAAGAGAGAAGGAGGAAAAAAAGAGGAAAAAAAGCAAAAAAAGAAGATAAAAAGAGGAAAAAAGAGGAAAAAAAGAGAAAAACAAGAGGAAAAAAGAAGAAAAAAAAGAGGAAAAAAAGAAGAAAAACAAGACGAAAGAAGGAGGAAAAAAGAGGAAAAAAGAGGAAAACAAGATGAAAAAAGTAGGGAAAAAAGAGGAAAAAAGAGCAAAAAGGAAAAATTAGGAAAAAAAGTGGAAAACAAGATGAAAACAAATTTTATTTGGAAATATAACTTACTGTATGTTTGCAAGTGCTGATTTGCTGATTTTTTTTCAGAGATAAAACTTTATATTTTATTATATTTTTTAAAACTTTTTTTCAACTTATTTTACAGAGTTTTGCACTTTATTCATTCATTTTTGGTTTAATAAGAGCAAATGTTGCACTTAAAGCCCAATGGGGCAAATGTTCAATAAAAAAACTGCATATTTGAAATCATTTCTTTGCCTTTTGTCAATTCACAAAATAATTGTAATCGAAAATCGGATTTTGAGAGAAAAAAATCAAGATTTTATTTTTGGGCAAAATGGAACAGCCCTACTCTGACACTATCTGATCCTCCCGACAGGGCGGCGGGATGTTGAGCTGTTCCATCACCCGACGCTGGACGCCGTGGCGGGCGATAGCGTGGCCTTGCCGTGCATTCTCAAAGCCCCGGCCGATCTCAACGTGGCCAGCATCGAGTGGAGGAAGAACGACCACAAGCTGGTCGTGTTCCACCCACATCTGGGGGAGAATCTTCTCTGGCCTAACGTGACCTTCCGGGCGGAGAAGAACGATCAAGACAAGTTGATGGGGTCGTCCCTACTCCTCACCGGGGTGACAGAGTGGGACAGCGGCGTCTACACTTGTGACATCACAAGCTTCCCTTTGGGCTCCATCAAAGGTGAAACCCGGCTGACAGTCAGAGGTAAGAGGAAACCAACACCTGATCTCACAAAAATCTGTGAAATGCCCACGACCTCTCACCACTATTTTCCGTGGTATATACACGGAAAATGGTATAATTCCGTGTGAGCACCACGGTTATTGTACCATGCAAAGTCAATGGGATCCGTGGTCGTGATATATACACGGATTATTACATTATTATTATTTATATATTATTCTTTGTTATTTTGGCTAAATTATGAGTTTTTGTCGTGCAAGGTACTGTTTGTTACTGTCAGTTTGTAAAAGCATGTTTTTAACGCTGTTTTAGCAGTGTTTTATTGAGGTTTTAATGGGAACACCACGGATATGGTACTATGCCGGGGGTCGGCAACCCGCGGCTCCAGAGCCGCATGCGGCTCTTTAGCGCCGCCCTGGTGGCTCCTGGAGCTTTTTCAAAAATATTTGACCTTGTTTTTCCTTTTCTTTTTTTTCTCTTTTTTTCACTTTTTTCTTCTTTTTTTCATTTTTTTCTTTTTTTATCTTTTTTTTCTCCTTTTTTTCCTCTTTTTTTTCCTTTTTCCTTTCCTTTTTAATCTCGACATTTTGACTTTTTTCACAAAATTCTGACTTTTTTCTCGATATTGTGACTTTTTTCTCAACATTTCGACTTTTTTCTCGACATTTTAACTTTTTTCTCGTCATTTTGACTTTTTTCTCGACATTTTAACATTTTTCTCGAGATTGTACTTTACAATCTCTGTACATTACTGTACTGTACATTAATCTCAACATTTAGATTTTTTTTTTCCGAAATTTGGACTTCTTCTCGACGTTTCGGCTTTTTTCTCGAAGTGCATAATGAAAAAAAAAATCTTCCCCCAGTTATAACTAATATAGAAACATGCAGCATGTGTTGTCTTCATTCTAAGGCTTATACGAGACTTTTCATTTTTTGACGCTCCAGACAAGATATTTGTTATTTGTGTTTTTGGTCCAATACGGCTCTATCAACATTTTGGGTTGCCGACCCCTGTACTATGCGAAGTCAATGGGATCCGTCACCCGATTTGACTGCTGTCATACCATTGAATGAAGGACAAAACGATAACAATCATCCCATAGATATGGGCCAGTAGGGCCCTACTCTACCTACTAGTAGGCGCAGGAGGCTGCCTACCAGCCAGGACGTTTTGGAGGAAACACTGTTGCAGAAGTCATAGAAGTCTGAATTTTTCATATGTTTGACTTTGCATAGTACTATATCCGTGGTGCTCCCATTAAAACCTCAATAAAACACTGCTAAAACAGCGTTAAAAACATGCTTTTACAAACTGACAGTAAAAACCAGTACCTTGCGCGACAAAAACTCATAATTTAGCCACTATAACAAAGAATAATATGTAAATAATAATAATGTCATAATTCGTGTATATATCACGACAACGGATCCCATTGATTTTGCATGGTACAATATCCGTGGTGCTCACACGGAATTATACCATTTTCCGTGTATATACCACGGAAAACAGTGGTGACAGGTCGTGGGCATTTCACAGATTTTTGTGAGATCAGGTTGGGAAATCAACACCGTGGTCCCGGTAGGACTCACACATCTCTCTGGTATTATACATATGATTCATGTTTCCCCTGATTGCATCAGAGCACCGGCTCCCGCTCGTCTCAGGAGTCGTTAACGTGGAAGCAAACGCTCTTAATGATTATACCTCACACGTACTTTCAGATCTCTGTTTCGGCTAATGATTTCCCTCATCAGGCCCGTAACGACAAAAGGCCAGCAGTGCCTTTGTCTTTTCACGTGCATCACGTTTAAAACTGCAGCTGTTGTTGTTTTGTTGTGTATGATTTTTTCTGCGTTGACTCCAGAATGAGCTCAGATTTCCCTCCCCAGACGACATAGAGGTCCAGTGTGACGGGAACGGCACCGTGGAGGTTCATTACGGAGGAAACGCATCCGTCTGCTGCAGAGCAGGCGCTCGGGCCGAGTACAGGTGGACCAAGGTAAGGGAGACGGAGCAGGTCACATGCAGCAGTATTATCCTCTAGAACAGGTTCATTCAGCAGTATTACCCTCTAGAGCAGGTTCATTCAGCAGTATTATCCTCTAGAGCAGGTTCATTCAGCAGTATTACTCTCTAGAGCAGGCACATTCAGCAGTGTTATCCTCTAGAGCAGGTTCATTCAGCAGTATTATCCTCTAGAGCAGGTTCATACAGCAGTATTATCCTCTAGAGCAGGTTCATACAGCAGTATTATCCTCTAGAGCAGGTTCATACAGCAGTATTACCCTCTAGAGCAGGGGTCGCCAACCCGCGGCTCTAGAGCCACATGCAGCTCTTTAGCGCCGCCCTGGTGGCTCCTGGAGCTTTACAAAAATGTTTGACCTTTTTTTTTATTTTTTTATTTTTTTTTCTTCTTTTTTTTCCTTTTTTTCTCTTCTTTTTTCTTTGTTTATTCTTTTTTTATTCTTTTTTCATTTTTTTCTTCCTTTTTCTTTTCCTTTTTAATCTCGACATTTCAACTTTTTTCTCGACATTTCAACATTTATCTTGAAATTTTGACTTTTTTCTAAAAATTTTGACTTTTTTCTCGACATTTCGACTTTTTTCTCAAGATTGTACTTCAACATTCATCTCGACATTTTGACTTTTTTCTCAAAATTTTGACTTTTTTCTCAAAATTTTGACATTTTTTATCAACATTTCGAATTCTTTCTCAACATTTTAACTTTTTTCTCGACATTTTGACTTTTTTCTCGACATTTCGACTTTTTTCTCGAGATTGTACTTCAACATTAATCTCAACATTTTAATTTTTTTTTTCAGAAATTTTGACTTTTTCTCGACATTTCGACTTTTTTCTTGACATTTCAACTTTTTTCTCAAAGTGCATAATGAAAAAAAAATCTTCCCCCAGTTCTAACTAATATAGAAACATACAGCATGTGTTTCCTTCATTCTAAGGCTGATACGAGACTTTTCATTTTTTGTGGCTCCAGACATATTTGTTTTTTGTGTTTTTGGTCCAATATGGCTCTAAAACATTTTGGGTTGCCGACCCCTGCTCTGGAGGAAGGTGTTGATGTGCTCCATGATTTTCCTTTTGGCCCCAGGACCAGCAGCTGGTATCAGAGACGGGGTCTCTGGAGCTGTGGCAGGTGACGGATGCACATGCAGGGGTTTACCAGCTGACCGTCAGCACAGGAAACACCAGCCTGCATTTGGATTTTATAATCACGGTGCTAGCAGCAGCTACGAGCGTGAAACCAGGTGAGCCGTCCTTTATAATCACGGTGCTAGCAGCAGCTACGAGCGTGAAACCAGGTGAGTCGTCCTTTATAATCACGGTGCTAGCAGCAGCTACGAGCGTGAAACCAGGTGAGCCGTCCTCCTCTGCTGCTCCTCGCCTCTCTGCGCTCTATTGGGATTATTGTGCAAACTGTATGTATATTATATATATTATACATTTAATAGTAAATATATTATAAATCACTTTAGGCTATGAGTGTATATATAGTTTAGAAGTATGAGTATATTATAATGTATGAGTATATTATGATATGTAATATATATTTATTAGTGATGCACCGATTGTTCGGTAACCGAAATTGTTCGGCCGAAAATGGCAAAAAAACACTTTCGGTGTTCGGTGGAATAAGTGGGGAAAAAACCGAACAATTAATAACGGCGTTGTAAAATAAGAAATAGACCGGCCGCTCCGTCCCGTAATGTTGTGCACTACATACATCGTTGGCCAACCAAAAAGTAACCCCATAAGAATTTTACCAACATTCACCAGGAGGTGGAACCAAAACAACATAATGCTGGAAATTAAAAAAGTTAAATTTTTTTATGTTCAATAAATATTTTCTACCTTGTAATTTTGCAAAAGATTTTTTTCTTTAAAAAGCAAAATGCCTAAATCAAATGTATTTGATTTATGCAATGGTGAAAAAATTGGCAAAATAAATGAAAAACTGCTGAAGAACCAGGTTCGGTTTAGTGTGTTTATTAGTGTGTTTATTATTATTATTATTTTCGGTTTCGGCCACAAATTTTCATTTCGGTGCATCACTAATATTTATACTACTATAAATAGAGGTATGGGTATATTATAAAGTCGTTGTAAACTATCTTGTTCAAAAGCGGAACAGATCTGGTGATAGTAGCAAATATTGCTACCTAAGATGTGGATGGTTGTTTACTTAATCTTTTATTTTTGGTTAAATTTATTATTTCAGGAATTGTAGTGAAGGTTTTTCACCCTTTTTGAGTTGGATGATTGTCATCTTTATTATTATTATTATTATGTTATTATTATTATTATTATTATTATTATTAAATATTATTATTATTATTATTATTATTATTATTATCATCATCATATTATCATCTTTTGTATGTCTATGTGTGGACCCCAGGAAGAATAGTCTTCCCATGGTGAAGACTAATGGGGATCCTTTTTAATAAAAAAATAAAAAAATAAACCTCAGATTCATTGTCTCTTCTATGGAGTAAGAAAGCTTTTAAAAAGATGTGTCCATGTTAGAACTATTAGTAATGATAAACACTTTTATGTAAATAAAAAAGTTGTACCCAAAATTCTGCTGTCACACACGAGTCTGATAAATTATTAGGGTTAGGATTGTTTTTATGTGAATATGAATCTAAAAGCTGTGAGAGCAAACTCATGAATACAACTCTAATTTCTACGACTGCGAGTCTTCACTGTGAACATGAATTCAAGTTTGTGGGTACGAGTCGAGAAACTGTTGAAATGACGTCACAGGCAGAAACGGGAAAGCAATCGAACCCTGAATGATGCAGCGAAGCCATTTTGTCCATTTTGTAAATAACTCTGCACTGACTGAGAACAGTCAGCAAAGTAGTGATGCACCCAAATGAACATTTGTGGCCGAAACCGAAACCGAAAATAACAATAAACACTTGGCCGAATACCGAACAATACCGAACATGGTTCTTCTCAGTTTTTCATTTATTTCGCCATTGCATAAATCAAATACATTTGATTTAGGCTTTTCAAAGAAAAAAATCTTTTACAAAATTACAAGGTAGAAAATATTTATTGAACATAAAAAAATGAAAATGTTTTAATTTCCAGCATTCTGTTGTTTTGGTTCCACCTCCTGGTGAATGTTGGTAAAATTCTTATGGGGTTAGTTTTTGGTTGGCCAACGATTTATGTTTGTGGTGCAACCGGTACGGAGCGGCCAGTCTATTTCCTTATTTTACAACGCCGTTATTAATTGTTCGTTTTTTTCCCACTTATTCCACCGAACACTGAAAGTGTTTTTTTTCCATTTTCAGCCGAACAATTTCGGTTACTGAACAATCGGTGCATCACTGCAGCGAAGTGAAACCGAACTTGTACAATTAACGTTATATATATTATGAATATACAAAATGGACCGATCTATACGCCAATTGGCACAAGTTATAACGTTAAATCATTAAAAGTCATATTTTGGTCAACGTTATATCTCAAATTAGTTTTGTTTTTGTCTTCATTAGTGCTAATTAGTTAACTTAAGCCAACTTTTAATGCTAGTAGCTAATGAAAGCACTAACCTGTCATTAGCTTGTAAGCTAAAGCAATATGTCTTTACGTCCATAAACTGATAAACTAAATAAATAAATGTCGGATGGGTTATTTACTTTAGCTGTGATGGAGCTTCCCCTGCGCTAGGAATGGGTGATATTTTAACGTTCACGATAAACCGTCCAAAAAATTCCCCACGGTAAGAATTTGTATCTCACGGTAAAAATGATAAATTCCTGTTGATGATGTTTTTGTGTAAAACTGATGAAAGAAAGAAAGAAAGAAAGAAAGAAAGAAAGAAAGAAAGAAAGAAAGAAAGAAAGAAAGAAAGAAAGAAAGAAAGAAAGAAAGAAAGAAAGAAAGAAAGAAAGAAAGAAAGAAAGAAAGAAAGAAAGAAAGAAAGATAGAAAGATAAATTCCCGTTGATGAGGTTTTTGTGTAACAAACATGATCTGAGAGAGAGATAGATTTATAGTTGAAAAGATGGAGTCTAATTGGTATTTTTTTTATCTTTATCGGGATAAATGCCAGAAATTATCGTGATAAATGTTTTAGTCCATCCCGCCCATCCCTACCCTGCGTTAGCGTTAGCGGCGGTTAGCTGCTCTGTTCCCAGCATCCTCGGCGTCGGCGCATCATTCGGGGGTTCGATTGCTTTCCCCTGTTTCTGCCTGTGACGTCATTTCAACAGTTTCTCGACTCGTACCCACAAACTTGAACTCATGTCATGTTCACAGTGAAAACTCGTAGTCGTAGAAATTACATTTGTATTCATAAGACTTTTAGATTCATACTCACATTAAAACAATCCTTTTTTTTTCTTTTTTTTTCTTTTTTTTCCTTTTTCTTTTTAGTTTAATATTTTTATTAGGGGGTAAGGCACAGTAGAACATACAGTCATACAACATACAGAACATACAGTCTACCTCCTAGGATGTTTTTTTTTTTTTTTTTGATGCAACAGAACAAAAAAATCCACACAAAATAATGACAAAATAAATGAAAATTATTCCAAGTAATATTTAAGTAACAAAGCTGCACAGTATAAATGAAAAAATAGATGAATAAAAAGGGGGAGAGAGAGGGAAAAAAAAAAGAAGAAAAACAAACCCCAAAAACAAAGGAAAAGTAAATAAATAGATAAAAAGGAGGAAGAAAGAGAGGAATGAAAGAAGAGAGGGAGGGGGGATCCATCAATCAGGAGGCAGGGACTGGAGAGAGTGGAAGAATGGAAGAAAGGGAAGCCACTTATTATAAAATTTGTTACAACTACCCTTCAGTGAATATCTAATCACATAAAAACAATCCTAACCCTCATCATTTATCAGACTCGTGTGTGACAGCAGAATTTTTGGTACAACTGTTTTATTTCCATACAAATGTTTATCATTACTAATAGTTCTAACATGGACACATCTTTTTGAAAGCATCTTCCTCCATAGTCCTCGGGCCAGGATTAGCAATCAATCAGACGGCCGAACAAACTAATAAAGTGCACTGGAGCAGAAAGTTGATGCGTGAACTTTTGTTATGATGTTGTAACTCCCTCTAATTTAAATTTTAATTAGCTGAAAGGAAGGAGAGATATTCAAAAGGGGTTTGAAGCTGCCAGCCCTGTTATGGAAATGTGACTATGAATAAGCTGAGGACTACCAAGCTAAAAAATACAGATTTAAGTGATTTTAATTGTTAAACGAGGCCGACGTCCTGTCACCTGCTGTGGTTTTGGAAATCACGTGACGCGTCTGCTCTTCATCCGGACCTGTTTCACCAGAACTCTGTCTGCAGCTAAGAAACAAAACCACACAGACATGAGCTCCTTCTGCTGCTGCTGTACTTTAAACCCACAGAAACAAACACCTCCAGCAGCTGCAGCAGCGCCTGAATTATACCGTAGGTTCAGAGCACAATCTGTTGGCCGAACGGGGGAAGTGCAGCAAACTCAAGGCTGAAAAAGTGCTGCAGTGTACTGCAAAAACTCCAAATCCTACCAGGAATATTTGTCTTATTTCTAGTTAAAATGTCTCATTTTTAGTCAAAAAAAATTTCATTACATTTAAAACAAGACTCATCACTGGAAAAAAACAACAATTTTCACCTGTTTCAAGTAGATTTTCACTTAAAATAAGTAGAAAAATCTGCCAGTGGAACAAGATTTATCTTTTCATTACAAGCAAAAAAATCTTGTTCCACTGGCAGATTTTTCTACTTATTTCAAGTGAAAATTTACTTGAAACAGGTGAAAATTGTTGGTTTTTTCCAGTGATGAGTCTTGTTTTTAAGTGTAATACTTTTTTTTGACTAAAAATGAGACATTTTAACTAGAAATAAGACACAAGATGGTAAGATTTTGAGTTTTTGCAGTGCGGGGCCCCGTTTAATCATATCAAACACATCTTAACAAAATCTTAACAAGAATATTTGTCTTATTTCTAGTAAAAATGTCAAATTTTTAGTAAAAAAAAAATCTCATTACACTTAAAACAAGATTCATCACTGGAAAAAACAACAGTTTTCACCTGTTTCAAGTAGATTTTCACTTAAAATAAGTAGAAAAATCTGCCAGTGGAACAAGATTTTTTTGCTTGTAACGAAAAGATAAATCTTGTTCCACTGGCAGATTTTTCTACTTATTTTAAGTGAAAATTTACTTGAAACAGGTGAAAATTGTCAAATAACAAGTTATTTTTCTGGTAATGACTCTTGTTTTAAGTGTAATGAGATTTTTTTGACTAAAAATGAGACATTTTAACTAGAAATAAGACAAATATTCTTGTTATGATTTTGAGTTTTTGCAGTGCACTGCTTTATTTTATATTGGACTGTCCTAACTGGCCGTGGCGACGCGGCGACGCGGCGACGCAGCGACACAGCGCGCCGTTTAGAGTTGAACATTTGTCGGACGTCCTGCTTCTATTTTCTTCCTGTCACTCGCGTTGAAAGCCGGTTGAAAGCGCTGTAGGAAACAGTCATGATGAGGAACGGCTGGTCCAGTTAGTTGAAATGAGAAGTTATCTCTATAATTCCTCCTCATTTCACTACAAAAACCTCAATAAAGTTCAGCTGCTGGAGGGAGATGGACAGAGAGACGATGTCACGCAGTGCTACGATAGTCGGACGCTCATGCAGTTACACGGTTTATAGTTGTGGGCGTGGTTTGTATTTTGGTTCCGTAACTTTGGGGATCAGAATCTTATTGTCTCGTAGATCCACATCACACTGGACGATCATCCGGGCGGCTGTACAGACTCTGCAGAATCTGGTTGTTTCCTCCTTCTCTGAGTTGCTGAGGGGAGACCACTTTATAAATGTTAAAGCAAGAAAAAAACAGTTTTTCATAATAGGTCCCCTTTAATCTCGACATTTAGACTTTTTTCTCAAAATTTGGACTTTTTTTTCTCAACATTTTGACTTTTTTCTCGAAATTTCGACTTTTTTTCTCAACATTTCAACTTTTTTTCTCGACATTTCAACTTTTTTTCTCGACATTTTGACTTTTTTTCTCGACATTTCCACTTTTTTTCTCGACATTTCCACTTTTTTCTCGACATTTCCACTTTTTTCTCAACATTTTGACTTTTTTGTAGAAATTTCAACTTTTTTTATCGACATTTTGACTTTTTTCTTGAAATTTCAACTCGACATTTCGGCTTTTTTCTTGAAATTTCAACTTTTTTCTCGACATTTTGACTTTTTTCTCGACATTTTGACTTTTTTTCTCGACATTTCCACTTTTTTCTCAACATTTCCACTTTTTTCTCGACATTTCCACTTTTTTCTCGTCATTGTTGTTGTTCGGGCCAGAGTTAGTTGTTAGTGGTTTCACGCATCGTGGTTCCGTAACTTTGGGATCAGAATGTTATTGTCTCGTAGATCCACATCACACTGGAGGATCATCCAGGCGGCTGTACAGACTCTGCAGAATCTGGTTGTTTCCTCCTTCTCTGAGTTGCTGAGGGGAGACCACTTTATAAATGTTAAAGACAGAAAAAACACTTTATAAATGTTAAAGCAAGAAAAAAACACTTTATAAATGTTAAAGCAAGAAAAAAACACTTTATAAATGTTAAAGCAAGAAAGAACCTGTTTTTCATAATAGGTCCCCTTTAAGCTTCCTCATTTCTGCAGGAATACGTAAACACCATCCAATCTGCAATTCATGGGCACGCCGTCGCCTCAGGAGTCTGAGTCTCCACCACGCGAGTCCTGAATGATTTTCATCTATATTGATTATGCGTGTGCTCATAAATGCCGGCGCGGGCCATGTTTTAATGATGCCTCCCCTGCACTGGGTATTCTAAAGTTTGGTGGTGCATCACTTAAAACTCCCGTCCTACACTCAGGTCCAGCGAGGAGAACATTAAAGGAATAAAGTTGACATTTTGAAAAATACACCTGAGTGCAGAGGTGTAAAAAAAAGAGAGAAAAGGAAAGGAAAACCCTAATAGTTGTAGAGGGGATTGTGCGCTGGGACAGTCCTGCTAGAAATAGGCCGACTATTCCTAGATCTAGTCAAATTTGTCTCATTATGAGCAAAAATATCTCAGCCAGTGGAGTAAGAAAGATTTCCTTGACTAGAATTCTTAAAACTATCAAAATAGTGTCTTCTTTTTTCTTGAAACAAGCCTTTTTAACTTTCTAAGACAGGGGTGTCAAATGTGCGGCCCGAGAGAGATTTTCCTGCGTCCCGCGAGAAGTTTCCAACGCAAAAAACCTAAATGTTAATTTACTAAAAAGGAAGGCATAAATAATTTCCATGAATTGCAGAATATCCGATAATATATTTCTTCTACAAATCCATCGTTATTCCACAAAGAGAGCAGTTTTCAACATTTTTTTAGTTTTCTAGAATGCATTTGCCGATTTTATTTCTTTGTAGACAGTGGTTTATTTTTATTAACTGACTACTATTTTATATTTTCGCAGGAAAAATATCACTGCTAAAAAAGATGAAAGAAGATATTTATTCTGAGAATTTCAGTTTTGAATACGAGGATAGTGACAAAGTAAAACAGTTAAAAAAGAAGTGCTGACTTTTTCGGCACACTGGCGTAAATATCCGCACCAATTTTTTTAAATAAATGTAAATTGTACTGGAAAAATCTCTAAATCACAAAGAAACACTCTCGGATGTAATAAGAGATTTTGCTTTTAATTAAATTTCCTATAAAAAAGCTAAATAAAAAAAAAACATACTTGTTTCTGTTTATCTTTGTAAAATGATATTAAAAGTATCTTACATAATTTGAAAAAAAACGAGAAATTTCAAGAAAAGATCCTGAAGAAATATATTTTACATAATTAGAGTGTAAACAAAGTGCATATTTCCTTTAAAAGTAACTAAACTGATATTGGATTAGATAACAATAGTAAAAAAAATAATAATTAGAAAAAAAAAAATTTGCACCGTTTTTGTTATTTTGAGTGTGCGGCCCGCGAGAAAAAAATATGTCAAATCCGGCCCGTCAAGCAAAATGAGTTTGACACCCCTGTTCTAAGAAATTCGTTTTTGCAGTTTAAGGGTTTAATTGCTCTTCTAGTTAATACGTTTTACCTCTCTGATTTAAACATCTGTGTTTCAAATATTTTATATGAATGTTTCCTTGTCCGTCTGAGGGTGAAGATGCCTGAGCATGTCACATAGACCTGAGATTCAAACTTATCATCTGGTTTATTACTGAAGTTTGCTACTATTATATACATTTTAAGGCTTTTCTGCAAGTAAAACCCTGACAGAGTGATAAACTTTGAAGATACAGTTCAACACAAGGCCATGCGTCATTCACAGCACCAGTAATATAATTTACTGCAATAATCAGTAATAATAACTGGATAATAATCTCAACAGACAATTCAGACACTGCAAAAACTCAAAATCTTAACAAGAATATTTGTCTTATTTCTAGTTAAAATGTCTCATTTTTAGTCAAACAAAATCTCATTCCACTTAAAACAAGACTCATCACTGGAAAAAAAAACAATTTTCACCAGTTTCAAGTAGATTTTCACTTAAAATAAGTAGAAAAATCTGCCAGAGGAACAAGATTATTTAGCTTGTAATGAGAAGATAAATCTTGTCCCACTGGCAGATTTTTCTACTTATTTCAATTGAAAATTTACTTACACAGGTGAAAATTGTATAATAACAAGTTATTTTTCTGGTAATGACTCTTGTTTTAAGCGGAATGAGATTTGACTAAAAATGAGACATTTTAACTAGAAATAAGACAAATATTCCTGGTAAGATTTAGAGTTTTTGCAGTGCAGTAATATAATATAGTGCTTCTGCAATAATCAGTATTAATAACTGGATAATAATTCCAACAGGCGACTCAGAGAAGATGAATCCAGCATGAGTTGTGTGTAAATCCTCTGATATGAAAAGCTTTGTCAACATTTCCTCTCATCACGAGGAGCTGCAGAAGCTTTTATGGTGAAGTATTTTCTGCTCAGTGCTTCATAACTGGATTTCAGTGTTTGCAGCGTTTGGTGGAACCTGTTTATCGTCGACCTCGTCACACGGACGGAGCAAATAAACGCAGTAATTGACTCCATGACCTGAAGCTGCTGCAGCTCAGAGAGAAGTCGCTGCTGCACTGCAGAAACTCACAATCCTACCAGGAATATACGTCTTATTTCTAGTTAAAATGTCTCATTTTTAGTCAAAAAATCTCATTGCACTTAAAACAAGAGTCTTATTGTCATATTGTACTCCAAAAAAAATATTGTATTCCGTTAGAAAAAAAACTAGAGACTTTGACCTTATTTGGGGACCTTTTTGGGATTTTTTGCTTTTAATGGACTAATGATCTGAATCATCGACTAAATTAATGAATGTGTTTACACAGGACTTGATTATTTAACTTATTATTCATTTTTGTTCTAGTATTGATAGACATATGTTAAATGATTTTGAATGATGTAATTTATTGACCATATGAGGGAGGGAAGGGGAGAGGGTGTGCTGTTGTTTTTTATTTTTATTTACTTTTTTGATTATTATTATTATTATTATTATTATTGTTATTATTATTATTATTTATTTATTTATTTTGGTTTAATTAATGTTATGAAAAGTAAAAAAGGGGGGGGAGATTGATAATTGATAATTATATTGTTATTGTTAATCTTATTTCTTTTTTTTTAAATGCCCTCAATAAAGACATCTATACAAAAAAAAAACAAGAGTCATTACCAGAAAAATAACTTGTTATTTGACAATTTTCACCTGTTTCAAGTAGATTTTCACTTGAAATAAGTAGAAAAATCTGACAGTGGGACAAGATTTTTTTGCTTGTAATGAGAAGATAAATCTTGTTCCACTGGCAGATTTTTCTACTTATTTTAAGTGAAAATCTACTTGAAACAGGTGAAAATTGTTGTTTTTCCCAGTGATGACTCTTGTTTTAAGTGTAATGAGATTTTTTGACTAAAAATTAGACATTTTAACTAGAAATAAGACAAATATTCTAGTTTTTTGCAGTGTGAAGCTCGACTAACAGCATCAGTCTCTTCCTCAACGCCGGCAGCTTTGCAAGTAGCTTTGTTGGCATTTCCTGTGTGCTTCACTCTCGCAGGCCGACATGTAGAGTCATCTGGCTCAGAATCTCCTCATCTCTCACCGGCCTCCACCGTTATATCACTGTTTTTGTTCCTCATGGTTCTCCTCTGTGGCGACGGCCACCTTCGTCTTCCTCAGCTCTGTGTTTCTCTCAGTGGTTCTGCTGGAGCCGCTGATGCAGCGACGCTGCCGTTGCCTGCAGCACAGACATCCGTTCAGAGCATGGATGTATTAGGTTCAGACGGCTCTCATTCACTCGTTTCCAACACTGATCTCCGGCTCAGATGATGACGGATGAGGAAGTGTTGCTGTCCAACCACCTGCCAGTTACACGCTGACATCTGCATGACCTTTAAGATAAACCAGCTCCTGAAAACTGCTAGTCTGAGTAAAGAGACTAAAACACGCCGCTGGAGTTTCCTGACATCTGCTCCTCAGCTGAAGTTGTGTCTCTTTGGTTGGCAAGGCAAGTTTATTTGTGCACTGCAAAAACTCAAAATCTTACCAGGAATATTTGTCTTATTTCTAGTTAAAATGTCTCATTTTTAGTCAAAAAAGCTCATTACACTTAAAACAAGAGTCATTACCAGAAAAATAGCTTGTTATTTGACAATTTTCACCTGTTTCAAGTAAATTTTCACTTAAAATAAGTAGAAAAATCTGCCAGTGGAACAAGATTTATCTTCTCATTACAAGCAAAAAAATCTTGTTCCACTGGCAGATTTTTCTACTTATTTCAAGTGAAAATCTACTTGAAACAGGTGAAAATTGTTGTTTTTTCCAGTGACGAGTCTTGTTTGTAAGTGTAATGAGATTTTCTTTGAATAAATTGGACTGGTTGCTGTTTGTGTCTCTGCCTGTTCCTGTTTTTTTGTTTTCTCACTGCAAAAACTCAAAATCTTAACAAGAATTAACAACAACATTTGTCTTATTTTAGTTAAAATGTCTCATTTTTAGTCAAATAAAATCTCATTACATTTAAAACAAGACTCATCACTGGAAAAAACAACAATTTTCACCTGTTTCAAGTAGATTTTCACTTAAAATAAGTAGAAAAATCTGCCAGTGGAACAAGATTTTTTTGCTTGTAATAAGAAGATAAATCTTGTTCCACTGGCAGATTTTTCTACTTATTTCAAGTGAAAATTTACTTGAAACAGGTGAAAATTGTCAAATGACAAGTTATTTTTCTGGTAATGACTCTTGTTTTAAGTGTAATAAGATTTTTTTGACTAAAAATGAGACATTTTAACTAGAAATAAGACAAATATTCCTGGTAAGATTTTGAGTTTTGCAGTGTTGATAGATAATCTCTTTGGTTGGAAAAGCAAGTTTATTTGTATAGCACAATTCAACACAAGGTAATTCAAAGTGCTTTATATCAACATTAAAAGCGGCGAGACACTGACTCTGACTGATTTGCTGTGTGGCGTACCTCAGGGTTCTGTTCTGGATCCACTTTTGTTTCTATTATATATTCTTCCGTTGGGTAAGAACATTCAGGAGTTTGCTGATGTTTCAGACCATTTATATGCAGACGATATCCAGCTGTTCCTTTAAGGCCTCTGAGATTCAGAGATTAAACACCTTGATGGGGTGCAGATAAAACTCCAGCTCGGAGCAAATTGTCTGCAGTTGAACGCAGATAAAACTGAAGTGCTGGTGATCGGCCCTGATGATGTCATTCCAGCTATCAGCCAGTTTCTAGGTGATTTGAGTGTTTCATCTAAGTCAAGCCTAAGAAATGTTGGTGTTTGACAAAGAAATGTCATCAGGAAAAAACTCCAAGCAGCTGACGAGGAACTGTTTTTACCAGTTGAGGAATATTTCCAAACTAAGAACAGTTGTTTCTAAAGAAGATCTTGAGCTAATTATTTATGCTTTTGTGTCTCGTTTGGACGACTGCAACAGTTTGTTTTCTTGCTTCAACAAGAAGGAACTGTCTCGTCTTCATCAAGTCCAAAACTCCCCGTCCCTTTTAACTTTAAAATCTTGGTGGTAGGGATGGGCGATAATTTCTGGCATTTATCCTGATAACGATAAAAATAACGATAAAAAAAATACCAATTCAACTCCACCTTTGTAACTATAAATCTATCACCACATTCAGTCTTTGGAGCCAAAACACTGCTCTAAAAGATACTAAATACTAAACTACACCAATGGGAAATTATCTTTCTTTCTTTCTTTCTTTCTTTCTTTCTTTCTTTCTTTCTTTCTTTCTTTCTTTCTTTCTTTCTTTCTTTCTTTCTTTCTTTCTTTCTTTCTTTCTTTCTTTCTTTCTCTCTTTCAGGCTCATTTCCTTCCTTCCTTCCTTCCTTCCTTCCTTCCTTCCTTCCTTCCTTCCTTCCTTCCTTCCTTCCTTCCTTCCTTCCATCCTTCCTTCCTTCCTTCCTTCCTTCCTTCCTTCCTTCCTTCCTTCCTTCCTTCCTTCCTTCCTTCCTTCCTTCTTTCCTTCCTTCCTTCCTTCCTTCCTTCCTTCCTTCCTTCCTTCCTTCCTTCCTTCCTTCCTTCCTTCCTTCCTTCCTTCCTTCCTTCCTTCCTTCTTTCCTTCCTTCCTTCCTTCCTTCCTTCCTTCCTTCCTTCCTTCCTTCCTTCCTTCCTTCCTTCCTTCCTTCCTTCTTTCCTTCCTTCACGTACGTTGTGCGTGGATTTAACACAGAACCATAAATCTGACTTTACACAAAAAAATTCTTACTGTGGGGAATTTTTTGACGGTATATCGTGAATGGTAAAATATCACCCATTCCTACTTGGTGCTGACTTTTACAGCTCTGCATGGTCAGGCCCCCTCCTACATCCAAGACACAATTAAACAGTAAATAACAAATAAAATGAAATGAAATGATAAGAAAAGAGGTAAAATAATAAAAAGCACCAGTTGTTATAAAGTAAGGGCAGTAGAGTACATTACAGCAGGTACATCTCATTCTTACAATGGCAAGAATTACGTTTCTATACAGTCAAAATGTACAAAGACCAGGTCAAATACAGGATTACAAAAGTAAGTGGTTGGTCAACATTTGCACAAGCATTCGTCCTCCTGATTAAACGAGGAAGTAAACACAAGGAAGTTATTTCCCTTCTGCCTACAGCAGGGGTGTCAAACTCATTTTTCTAGGTGGGCGATTTGACCAATTCTTTTCTTGCGGCCGCTCAAAATAACAAAAACGGTGCGAATTTTTTTTTTCTAATTCTTTTTTTTTTACTATTGTTATCTAATCCAATATCAGTTTAGTTAATTTTAAAGGAAATATGCACTTTGTTTACACTCTAATGAGGTAAAATATATTTCTTCAGGATCTTTTCTTGAAATTTCTATTTTTTTTTCAAATGATGTAAGATACTCTTAATATCATTTTACAAAGATAAACAGAAACAAGTATGTTTTTTTATATTTCGCTTTTTTATAGGAAATTTAATTAAAAGCAAAATCTTTCTTATTACATCCGAGAGTGTTTCTTTGTGATTTAGAGATTTTTCCAGTACAATTAAGTGTATTTATTTTTAAAAATTGGCGTGGATATTTACGCCAGTGTGCCGAAAAAGTCAGCACTTCTTTTTTAACTGTTTTACTTTGTCACTATCCTCGTATTCAAAACTGAAATTCTCCCAATAAATATCTTCTATCATCTTTTTTAGCAGTGATATTTTTCCTGCGAAAATATATAATAGTAGTCAGTTAATAAAAATAAACCACCGTCTACAAAGAAATAAAATCGGCAAATGCATTCTAGAAAACTAAAAAAATGTCAAACTCCTCTCTTTGTGGAATAACGATGGATTTGTAGAAGAAATATATTATCGGATATGCTGCGATTCATGGCAATTATTTATGCCTTCCTTTTTAGTAAATTAACATTTCATTTTTTTGCGTTGGAAACTTCTCGCGGGCCGCACATTTGACACCCCTGCTCTAAACTCTCTATATAGCCATATTGGACCAAAAACACAAAAAACAAATATGTCTGGAGCCGCAAAAAATGAAAAGTTTTGTATCAGCCTTAGAATGAAGGAACACATGCTGCATGTTTCTATATTAGTTATAACTGGGGGGAGATTTTTTCTTCATTATGCACTTCGAGAAAAAGTCTAAATGTCGAGAAAAAAGTTGAAATGTCAAGATTAATGTTGAAGTACAATCTTGAGAAAAAAACCTGAAATGTTGAGAAAAAAGTTAAAATGTCGAGGAACAAGTCAAAATTTTGTGAAAAAAGTCAAAATTTCGAGAAAAAAAGTCAAAATGTTGAGATTAAAAAAGAAAGGAAAAAGGAAAAAAAAGAAAAGAGAAAAAAGGGAAAAAAGAGAAGAAAAAACATGAAAAAAAGGAAAAAAGAAAAAAAAAGGAAAAAAAGGTCAAACATTTTTGAAAAAGCTCCAGGGAGCCACTAGGGCGGCGCTAAAGAGCCGCATGTGAGTATTTATTTCCTGTTTCCCTGCTCTCAGATGCTGTGACGGTGACGCTGCAGGGTCTTCCTGAATCAGCGAGCAGCAGCCTCGCCACATCACCGACCTCCGGGCTTCCAGCTGCTTTAAACCGGACGGTTCACCCAGGCACCGGTAATCTGGGGCTCACGACCGCGGAGCGTATAACCTCCTCCATCGACTCAGCGGCTACGAGTTCCCGTCCAGCATCGTCCCCCGCCACGCTCTCCGAGGCCGCCCGCCCCCTCCACCCTGCTGCCTCCACTGATGGAGTATCCGCTAGGGGTGGGTATTGGGAAGGACCTCACGATACGATACGCATCACCATACTTGAGCCACGATACGATACACATTGCGATATCCCGATTATGCGATATCCCGATTATTATATTCTACATAGTTCACCGAAAAATTTAAAAATGCATTACACATCTTAAAAGCCAAGTTGTATATATTATTATTATTATTATTATTATTATTATTATTATTATTATTATTATTATTATTATTATTATTATTATATATTACTATATGTACATCAGATGATAGTGATGGATCTTAAAATCCGAGTTGCACGTTCATCAGATTATAGTGACAATTCATGGGACAAACTGAGTCAAAACAATGTTTTATTATAATTATACAAGCTAAAGTTACAACATATTTGTATATGTTTTTCATATTATTTACATCATATGAAATTAACATTAAATTTAGTATGAGGTTGCTTTAATTATGTGGCAAATGATAATAAACACAAGAAAGATGGAACTAAAACCAAGGACAGGCACAGTGATCAGTCAGTATAGATATAAATCCATAAATAAATAAACCTCTGGCCATTATTTTTCATTTTTTAAGGACAGGCAATTGTGTTATATAAAAAATAAATTATAAAATGAAATAAAACCTGAGCTCAGTGCAGGGCCCTCCCAGGGTTGGTAGAGAGTGGCAATGCCCAGGACTGTCACTTAGGTAGGAGCACTGGGGGATAGAATGGGAAAAAAATCGGGGATAAAAAATATTTAAAAAAAAAATAAATAAATAAAATCAATATTCAAATTTTGAATATCGATATTGAATCAGCTGGAAAAGTATCGCGATATATTGCCATATCGATATTTTTGCCCACCCCTAGTCACCGCGGTGACGCCGGATCAGGAGCCGGCCGGCGATGAGGCGACGACGGCCGCCACGCTGCACCCGGGTGTGGGTGGGGAGGACCCGGGCACCTCGGGCCCCTCGGGCCCCTCGGGCCCCTCGGGGGGGTCTAACAACTCCAGGCCTCCTGAGCCGCCCTCCGTCACCGGGCCAGTGTTGTTTCCGGGGAACGGAGGTAACATCTGATTGCTTTCTTTGCATCCATGGAAGTGTTTGGTACTAGCAGAGCTAGATACGCAACAGAAAGTTCCCAGGTGAATACTGGGAACTGTTTATTTCCTTCAGCATCTATAGAGGGAATCTATGGAGCTAGAACAGTCTCAGAATTCACAAATGCACAGGACAAGTTTTACAAATGCACAGACCGATTTGCAAATGCACACACCGTTTCACACATGCACAGAACAATTCACACGTGCGTAGGACAAGATATACAAATGTATTTTTGATGCACACACAAATAAAACCTGATTTACAAACGTTTTTTTTGTCTGTGAGCTGCGCTGGATTTGCGTGTGACTTTTGAGACTTTTGAGACTCCCTTGACGTGTCTCCATCCACAAATACGTTTTTTTTAACAGGGAAGGATCTGCAACCAATCAGATGTCTCCCTTTATTTCACTTGTTGTTCACTTGTTATTTCGCTTCGGTAATAGCAATTAAGCAATTAATATTAATAACAAAAACTCCTCACAAAAAGGGGATTAACTATCCAAACATGTGGAATTATAAGTTTCACTTACCAGACCGCTGTCATTGCTGGAAGCCATGTTGATTTGACTGTAATTCACATCAGCGCGGTTTGAAAGGTTTAATCTGATTGGTTTACGAGTAAATCGTCCCCCACGTGGGGTGCGCTCTTATGATTGGCTGAAATAAAGGGAGACATCTGATTGGTTGCAGATCCTTCCCTGTTAAAAAAAACGTATTTGTGGATCGAGGGACGTCAAGGGAGTCTCAAAAGTCACACGCAAATCCAGCGCAGCTCACAGACAAAAAAACATTTGTAAATCAGGTTATATTTGTGTGTGCATCAAAAATACATTTGTGTATCTTGTCCTACGCACGTGTGAATTGTTCTGTGCATGTGTGAAACGGTGTGTGCATTTGTAAATCGGTCTGTGCATTTGTAAAACTTGTCCTGTGCATTTGTCAATTATGAGACTGTTCTAGCTCCATAGGAATCTGCATGACGTCACAGATGCGACTTTACAGCGGGTTTCGCCCCCTGAGTGTCAGAAAGACTGAGGCCCTGTTTACACGGAGCAAAAACGGAGGCGTTTTCATGCGTTTGGGCCGTTCGTTTACACGAAAACGGAGCTCAAAGTCTCCAAAAACGATAATTTCTGAAAACTCCGGCCAAAGTGTAGATTTTCAAAAACTCCGTTTTCACGTTTGCGTCTAAACGGAGGAAAACGGAGATTTATTCTTCAGAACGTCACATTATGCAACAGAAACGTCACCAGCGTCATGAGTGACACCTGTGGTTACAATTAGTTTGTAACCGTCAATATTTTCTTGTATTTTACCTGTTTTATATTCTAAAGTCACACTTAAAAGTAACTCCACTTCTCTGTCACTCCAAACCAAACACTCTGGTTCATCTTGGAAGTAAAGCCTGAATTATGGTCCCGCGTTAAATCGACGCAGAGCCTACGGCGTAGGGTACGCGGCGACGCGCGCCGTACGGTGTGCGTCGCCGCGTCCCCTACGCCGTAGCTCTGCGTTGGTGTAACGCGGAACCATAAATCACCTTAACTGGAAGTTACACGTGTCATTTGTTGATGTTTTTTCCAGGATTCTGATTGGCTGGCATGACGTCAACAGCGTATTTATGCGGATTCGTGTAAACGAAGAGATTTTGAAAACGATCTCGTGTAAACGGTGGAATTTTTCAAAACGTAGAGGGGGAAATATCCGTTTTGTAAATACTATGTGTAAACGGGGCCTGAGTGTCAGCGTAAACTTTCAGTTTGAGCAACTGGAAAACATCTAAAATGGGAAAGAGCTGTTGTGCGATCGACTGTACTCATAGATTTAGCAAGAAATCAGAGTTACCGTTTTACAGACTGCCGAAAAATTGGATTCCAGACACTGAAACGTGGATTTGTGGTTCCCATTTTGTATAATGTGTTAAAATGCCTGAATTGTTTATATCAGGGGGTTTCAATTCCGGTCCTCAGGCCCCCCTGCCCTACTTGTTTTAGATGCTACCCTGCTTTCAGCACACCATGATACAAGGAGCTGTATCATCAACAGAGTTGTACACAAAGACATATATAAAGGCTAGATGACTCGCCCGCGCTGCTGCCTGCCAATGCAGAGCGACGTCGGCCATCTTGCCACAGGAGAACTCGCTCACTCATAACATTGTGTTTAATGGAGCATGTTCTGCTTAAACAACCTTAACTTGCTCAATTCTCAACAGATTTTCAAACAGTTTGGTTTGTCATGAACGTCAGAGATGTAGTTATGACACTGCATACTTGTGAATAATTATAAACATTGAAAAACATACTTTTATATGAAAATAACCAGAAACAGATAGCTATGACATGGTATTTATATTAAATCAATATTTCTATAGTATTCTTATTCATATTTAGTAATACTTATATTTTCATTATAACATATATACATATATTATTACCTTATAACATATATGTATATATATATATATATATATATATATATATATATATATATATATATATATATATATATATATATATATATATATACATGTTATAAGGTAATAATATATATATATATATATATATATATATATATATATATATATATATATATATATATATATATATATATATATATATATATATATATATGTTATAATGTAAATATTACTAAGAATACTATAGAAATATTCTAGCCTTTATATATATCTATGGTTGTACAGACCTCGATGACAAACTAATGAGGAGCATTAATTAGAATCAGGTGTGTTGATGCAACATCTAAAACATGCAGGACAGGGAGGCCCGAGGACCGGAATTGAAAACCCTGGTTTATATAACCAACTGACACGTAGCTCTGACATACATACTGTACATACCACACGAGGCCACCAGAGGTCGCTATAGTTCCTAAAGCTAGAACACAATCAATGCAAAGAACAGTTATATATGGAGCCATGATAGATGGAACTCTTCCAGGACAGATTACTAAAGAAAAAACAAAAGCAAGCTTTAAAAGACAACTGAAACAACGCCTGTAAGCAATTCGGCACATGTAGACATACACATAGGATACTATCACACGCGCGCACGCAAACACACACACACACACACACACACACACACACACACACACACACACACACACACACACACACACACACACACACACACACAACACACACTTATACTGATGTTTAATTATTTTACTATTCGATTACCATTATTACTTTTTAATCTCATTTTGTTGTGTCCATGGACCACTGGTTCTTGGTAACTGTACCAAATATTAATGTCCATGGACCACTGGTTCTTGGTAACTGTACCAAATATTAATGTCCATGGACCACTGGTTCTTGGTAACTGTACCAAATATTAATGTCCATGGACCACTGATTCTTGGTAACTGTACCAAATATTAATGTTCATGGACCACTGGTTCTTGGTAACTGTACCAAATATTAATGTCCATGGACCACTGGTTCTTGGTAACTGTACCAAATATTAATGTCCATGGACCACTGGTTCTTGGTAACTGTACCAAATATTAATGTCCATGGACCACTGGTTCTTGGTAACTGTACCAAATATTAATGTCCATGGACCACTGGTTCTTGGGGTAACTGTACAGGTCATTGTCAAGTCCAACTGACGCTAATTTAAGCCCATAATCAGCTGTTATCCCTTCTTCTCCACTAGTTGAGGTCATTTTTGCCACTCAGTGTGAGTAAGGGGCTGGTCCAGTGGGGAAGTGACGTCAATGAATACCATCTATAGACCCGCCAGTGCGAGTCAGGATTCAATTCAATTCAATTTTATTTATATAGCGTCTGTTACAACAGAAGTTGTCTCTAGGATCTTTCCAGAGACCAGAACATAAACCCCCGAGCAGTTATTACATAAACAATGGTAGGTAAAAACTCCCATAGTGGGAGAAAAACCTTCAGCCAAACAGTGGCAAGAAAAACTCCCCTTTAGGAGGGAAGAAATTTGGATGGCTGAAGACCAGCTGGGCAGAGCAGGGAAAGAGAGAACAGACAGAGAGAATGAAGAACAGAGAAAGGAGAGACACAGACACAATGGCTAACTGGTGCACTACAGGGACGACTATATAAACAGATGTTGACGGCAGACGGAGGGGGGGCTACAGGTCAGCATGCAACTCTTGAAGCTCTGGCCTGCAAAGACATGCACAAAAGAGAAAAGGAAGGGGGGCAGACCAGCACAGCAAACTCCTAGAACAATGGAGAACAGTGAAGTGGGTGAGATACTTATTAATAACTGAGAAAGGAAAGAGAAGGAGGGGTGATGGGCACCGCTCAGTGGATCATCTTGGTCCCCCCCTGCAGCGTAGCTCTATAGAGGGTGTGCATTGACGTCACTTCCCCACTTACGCCCCCTTACTCACACTGAGTGGTAAAACATCTAACTGGCAACTAGTGGAGAAGACGGGATAACAGCCGATTATCGGCTTAAATTAGCATCAGTTTGACTTGACAGTGACCCCTTACAGTTACCCCAAGAACCAGTGGTCCATGGACATTAATATTTGGTACAGTTACCAAGAACCAGTGGTCCATGGACATTAATATTTGGTACAGTTACCAAGAACCAGTGGTCCATGGACATTAATATTTGGTACAGTTACTCCAAGAACCAGTGGTCCATGGACATTAATATTTGGTACAGTTACCAATAACCAGTGGTTCATGGACATTAATATTTGGTACAGTTACCCCAAGAACCAGTGGTCCATGGACATTAATATTTGGTACAGTTACCAAGAACCAGTGGTCCATGGACATTAATATTTGGTACAGTTACCCCAAGAACCAGTGGTCCATGGACATTAATATTTGGTACAGTTACCAAGAACCAGTGGTCCATGGACATTAATATTTGGTACAGTTACCAAGAACCAGTGGTCCATGGACATTAATATTTGGTACAGTTACCAAGAACCAGTGGTCCATGGACATTAATATTTGGTACAGTTACCAAGAACCAGTGGTCCATGGACATTAATATTTGGCCACAAATCCAGTTTCCTGATATTTATATGCACTTAATTTCTACGCCGGGGAAATACACGAAGCAAAGCTTGAAGGCTTACAAAAGTCTTGACGCTTGGTCCGACTTCAAGGCAGGATTTGTTGGAAAAATTAAAGTGATGAGGACACCGAACTTTATGATTTGACCATTTAACGTTAGCTACCCAAAAATCCAACATTACCTGATACAAAATGGGAACCACAAATCCACGTTTCGGTGTCTGGAATCCAGTTGTTTCTGTGAATTGCAGCGATCCATTTGTCTCTCTTAAGCTTATTTTTCGTCAGTCTGTAAAACGATAACTCAGATTTCTTGCTAAATCTACGAGTACAGTCGATCCCACAACAGCTCTTTCCCATTTTAGATGTTTTCCAGTTGCTCAAACTGAAAGTCTACGCTGCCACTCAGTCTTTCTGCCACTCAGTCTTTCTGCCACTCAGTCTTTCTGCCACTCAGCGGACGAAACCCGGTGTGAAGTCGCATCTGGGACGTCATGCACATTCCCTCTATAGCAGCATATCTACACGAAGCTAATGTTTGAGACAAACTATTGTAGTCTAGTTAAGAAGCTCAGAACTCATTAGATGAAGCGTTGGTTCTCACTCATGTAGCAAAGGAGTCCAAGGTTTCCAGCTTTACATTCATTAAGAGTCATTATCCAATCTGCTCAGCTTCACAAAAGAAAACTCATCAGTAGGTTAGAAATGTTTCTGTAGCTGCTGCTTTCCATCATGAATGAATGAATGAATGAATGAATGAATGAATGAATGAATGAATGAATGAATGAATGAATGAATTGTTTATTTCGGTTACATTACATTATTTGCAATTCAAACTGTGTGTGTGTGTGTAAATGATAAAACACTTACAACATACAACATTACAATACAAGTTTACACTCATCAGTTTCACACAAAAAATAATAATAAACTCTGTAACCGAAAAAGGAATAGGCTGAAGCCAAAGCTTATATTTGTCTACCCTGTACTTTCCAACAGAAAACCCAGATTATCTGCAATATGAAAAGAAACAAAAAGAGAAATTTCCCTTTAAATTGTTCTGCTTAACCAAATTATACTCCAATCATTTAGCATTGTAATCCTTAATTATTTTACTTTTCAATATTTTTTTTAAATTCAACAGAGATTTACACAGTTTCACTTCATCACTAAGTTGATTCCATAATTTGACTCCCAAAAATGAAACACATCTATATTTAACATTAGTCCTCACACGACATCTTTCAAAGACCCACAGCCTTCTTAAATTATAATTTGTTTCTCTTAATTTAAAGAAATGCTGAAAACAAGCAGGAAGGCTATTATTCTTAACTCGAAACAAAATTTCTAATGTTTTTAAATATACAATATCTATGAATTTTAATATGCATGACTCTACAAATAATTTATTAGTAGTGTCACGATAAGAAACTTTATTTATTATTCTTACAGCTCTTTTCTGGAGTTTAACTATAGGGTCTATATAAGTTCTATACGTATTCCCCCAAACCTCCACACAATATGACATGTATGGCATAATAAGAGAGAAATACAGTATGTGCAGACATTTTTTATCCAACAGATCCCTTGTTTTGTAAATTATACCAATAGATTTAGACAATTTCTGCTTAATATAATCTATATGTGGCTTCCAACAAAGTTTATGATCTATAATTACTCCCAAAAATTTTGTTTCATATACTCTTTCAATTTCAACTCCACTTAGATTCAATTTTATTTCACATACCAATGCATCCGTCTGCTCCTCAGGTGCCGGACGGACTCACCTGTTCCTGGTGTTGACCGTCGTTCCGGTGCTGTTACTGATTTCTGCAGTCGGGTTTTTCTTCAAGAGACACATCATGAAGAAGAGGTCAAACTTCTCCTTTTCACCTCTCGCACTTGTTACGTCGTGTCTGACCAGGAGAGAGGTGTTTTTTCTCACGTCGGTATTTGTGCTCTGGCTGTTTTCTGCAGGATGGACCTGCCACCTCCGTTCATACCCCCCCCACCTCCCATCAAGTACGCAGCTGCACAACGATGTGAGACGACGATATACTCCTTCGCCGTCTCCAGGTGCAACTCGGTGGCAGACCCCAAAGAGATGAGACAAATGTTGGTTTGAGAGATTCACAAACGTACGGAGCTAGAACAGTCTCATAATTCACACATGCACAGGACAAGTTTTACACCTGCTGTTTGAACTGCCTTAGCGCCGTTCGCTTAGAAAAGTGATTAATATTTCGAGTTGGTGGAGTAAAGATTAGTGATGCACCGATTGTTCGGTAACCGAAATTGTTCGGCCGAAAATGGCAAAAAAACACTTTCGGTGTTCGGTGGAATAAGTGGGAAAAAAACAAAACAATTAATAACGGCGTTTATTTATTTATTTAAAGGACAATGTGCAGGTACATTAAAAAGATGGCTGCACCAGAGTTAGCCACAAGCTAATTTCCATCTGTAGCATTGTAAAATAAGGAAATAGACTGGCCGCTCCGTCCCGTAACGTTGCACCACAAACATAAATCGTTGGCCAACCAAAAACTAACCCCATAAGAATTTTACCAACATTCACCAGGAGGTGGAACCAAAACAACATAATGCTGGAAAATTAAAACATTCTCATTTTTTTATGTTCAATAAATATTTTCTACCTTGTAATTTTGCAAAAGATTTTTTTCTTTAAAAAGCAAAATGCCTAAATCAAATGTATTTGATTTATGCAATGGTGAAAAAATTGGCAAAATAAATGAGAAACTGCTGAAGAACCATGTTCGGTATTGTTCGGTATTCAGCCAAGTGTTTTTATTATTTTCGGTTTCGGTTTCGGCCACAAATTTTCATTTCGGTGCATCACTAGTAAAGATAAATAAACAGCAACAGGAGATAAAAGATAAATAAACAGGATGGAGAGGAGATCACTGTTCTGCTTTTCTTGTGATCCCGGTAAGGAAAACAGCGCGATCGGAGATGGTTTGTTGGGCTGTTCAACCAATCTGATTGGTTTACGAGTAAGTCGTGTTTTATCCACTGCTCTGCGTCCCCCCCGTGGGTGCGCTCTTATGATTGGCTGGAACAAATGAAGATATCTGATTGGTTGCAGATCATTCCATGTTAAAAAAAAAACGTATTTACTTTTTTTCTCGGCATTTTGACTTTTTTTCTCGACATTTTGACTTTTTTTTCGACATTTTGACTTTTTTTTCTAGAAATTTCAACTTTTTTCTCGACATTTTGACTTTTTTCTTGACATTTCAACTTTTTTTTCTCGACATTTCGACTTTTTTCTCGACATTTTGACTTTTTTCTTGACATTTCAACTTTTTTTTCTCGACATTTCGACTTTTTTCTCGACATTTTGACTTTTTTTTCGACATTTTGACTTTTTTTCTAGAAATTTCAACTTTTTTCTCGACATTTCAACTTTTTTCTCGACATTTTGACTTTTTTTCTAGAAATTTCAACTTTTTTCTCGACATTTTGACTTTTTTCTCGACATTTTGACTTTTTTTCTCGAAATTTCAACTTTTTTCTCGACATTTCGACTTTTTTCTCGACATTTTGACTTTTTTTCTCGACATTTCAACTTTTTTTCGAAACATTTCGACTTTTTTCTCGACATTTCAACTTTTTTTCTAAACATTTTGACTTTTTTCTCCACATTTTGACTTTTTTCTCCACATTTCGACTTTTTTCTCGACATTTTGACTTTTTTTCTCGACATTTCAACTTTCTTCCCGACATTTCCACTTTTTTCTCGAAATTTCAACTTTTTTCTCGACATTTCGACTTTTTTCTCGACATTTCAACTTAAAAAAAAAAACGTATTTGTGGATCGAGACACGTCAGGGGAGTCTCAAAAGTCTCAAAAGTCACACGCAAATCCAGCACAGCTCACAGACAAAAAAACTTTTGTAAATCGGGTTATATTTGTGTGTGCATCAAAAATACATTTGTATATCTTGTCCTCCTATCTTGTCCTGTGCATGTGTGAATTGTTTTGTGCATGTGTGAAACGGTGTGTGTATTTGCAAATCGGTCTGTGCATTTGTAAAACTTGTCCTGTGCATGTGTGAATTATGAGACTGTCCATACAAACGCTCTTAATTGTTGTAAATATGATGTAAATAGATTCCAGATTCTTGTAAAGTTATAAACCAGTCTATAAAAGCACATGTACCACCATCTTATGTCCCCAGTGTTATCAATAAAAGCGTATTTTACTTGACTCTGCCTATAAACTCCATCCAGACACATCTGTGACACGCGCAGCAGCTCAGAGCTGCAACATTTACAGCCGTGAGCAGCCAGACAAAGCTGTTAAATATGCAAAGTAGCTTCACGTTCTACATCCTTTAAATAACTGAAGCTCCGGCAGTAATTATGAAAATCTGGACGGCATCTTCCAAACTTTGAAATGAGGATTTCCTCCCAAGAAGCTGAAAGGATTCCTTTGATAGTTTTAGTGAGTTGCAAACTCACTAAAATGGGCTGAATGTATTTAGCACTTTTTACACTCTCATGTGATTATTTATAGCCAAAGAACTTCACACCACAAACCACATGTTTCCATCAGTCTCTTCCGTTTCATTTTTAGCCGACGCAGCAGCTCAGGCGGCTCAGGCGGTGCAGCGGGTCGACCAATCGCTGGGGGATCGGCGGGTCGCACCATAGTGAGCGCTTTGAGTGTCCAGAAAAGCCGGAAATAAATGTAATCCAGTATAGATTTGTACGGGAGAATATTAGGGCCAGGCAGGAGAAAAATAAAAATAATATTTTAAAGGAGGAAGATTTTTTTTTCATTATGCACTTTGAGGAAAAAGTCGAAATGTCGAGAAAAAAGTCGAAATAGAATAGAATAGAATAGAAGACTTTATTTATCTCCCAGAGGAGAAATTCAGCCGTGCAGCCAAAACACACACACACTTTATACAAAAAATTTAAAATAGAAATAACCAATAAGTGGTTAAATAATAAAAAGAGCAATATAAAAAGTAGAAAAAGAGTATGTACAAGAGAGAAAAAAATAGTAAACACCAAAAAAAATTGATAATATTTACAAAAAATGTACAATATTTTCAAAAATACTTGAGGTATTTGTCGAGAAATGTCGAGAAAAAAGTAAAAATTTCATGAATAAAGTGAATTGGCATATCACACATATGCAGTTGCATGACTTAAGATACTTAACGTTCCACTTCAAGGATGTAAGTCAGTTAGTTAGTTAGTTAGTTAGTTAGTTAGTTAGTTAGTTACGGCTGCTGCTGCAGAGCTGTCAGTCGCTCTAACTGGATTTGACGGACCAGAGGAGACATTTACACTTTATTCACAAAATCGTATTTCAACTAATTATCGACATTTACTCTTTTTTCTCAACATTTCGACTTTTTTCTCGAAGTGCACAATAAAACAAAAATATTCCCCTCTAAAATATTTTTTCTCCTGCATGGCCCTGATACTCTTCCGTAGATTTGGTGCATAAGATATTATTTTTTTTTAATTGAATAGCAGGATAAATAAATAGAATATCATTTAAAGGGGACCTATTCTGGCATCTAATATCTATTTTAAACAGGCCTTGAATGTCCTAAAAACAAGCTTTTGATTGTTTGTGCTAAATAAATTAGAAATTCAGCCTCTGATCCATGTCTTTATCTTCCCATTCTCTAACCTCATTATCTATGCAGGATTCTGAGTGGGCGGGGCTATGATAATGAGGCTCTGTGCTGATTGGCTGCCTGAATGACGCCATACACCGCTACGGAAAAATGAGGGAAGCTCCGGCTGGTGAAGTTGTTGTTGTTGTTCCGGTTGTGGGCGTGGCTTCACGCATCGCACCCGTCGTTCCGTAAGGACGGGAGCAGAATCTTATTGGCTCGTAGATCCACATCATAATAGGTCCTTTTAATCTCAACATTTTGACTTTTTTCTCGACATTTCAACTTTTTTCTTGACATTTCGACTTTTTTCTCGAAGTTTCAACTTTTTTCTTGACATTTCGACTTTTTTTCTCGACATTTCGACTTTTTTCTCGACATTTTGACTTTTTTTCTTGACATTTCGACTTTTTTTCTCAACATTTCGACTTTTTTTCTCGACATTTCGACTTTTTTCTCAACATTTCGACTTTTTTCTCAACATTTCGACTTTTTTTCTTGACATTTCGACTTTTTTTCTCGACATTTCGACTTTTTTCTCGACATTTTGACTTTTTTTCTCGACATTTCGACTTTTTTTCTTGACATTTCGACTTTTTTTTTCGACATTTCAACTTTTTTTCTCGACATTTTGACTTTTTTCTCGACATTTTGACTTTTTTCTCGACATTTCGGCTGCTGGAGTTGTTGTTGTTGTTCCGGCCAGAGTTAGTTGTTAGTGGTTTCACCATCGCTCCGTCGTTCCGTAACTTTGGGAGCAGAATGTTATTGTCTCGTAGATCCACATCACACTGGACGATCATCCGGGCGGCTGTACAGACTCTGCAGAATCTGGTTGTTTCCTCCTTCTCTGAGTTGCTGAGGGGAGACCACTTTATAAACGTTAAAGCAAGAAAAAAACACTTTATATATGTTAAAGCAAGAAAAAAACACTTTATAAATGTTAAAGCAAGAAAAAAACACTTTATATATGTTAAAGTAAGAGAAAAACACTTTATATATGTTAAAGCAAGAAAAAAACACTTTATATATGTTAAAGCAAGAAAAAAACACTTAATATATGTTAAAGCAAGAGAAAACCTGGTTTTCAAAATAGGTCACCTTTAAATAAACCAGGGGTCGGTCAACGGGCTTTCCTGAGTCTTGAGCCGCGGTTGCTTCAGAACCAAAGACGCTGCCGTCCACACGCACCACAAAGGTGTGTAACGGAGACGGGCTGAAACCTCAGACCACAGGGGTCGTCACCCCCGAGACAGACACACCGCCGTCTGCAGGTCTCTCTGATCTCTGATCTCCACTAACGGTCGTGCTGCAGAACTTTCAGTATTCAAAAAAGGTTAAAAAAGCATTTTTAACATCTGAAAACACACAATACAGTTTTAGTAAGTACATGTTTGTACTTTTACATATTGATGATGTTTATTTCTGAATCAGTTCCTATTAATGTCATATGGAAGAGTATTAGGGCCATGCAGGAGAAAAATAAAAATAATATTTTAGAGGGGGAAGATTTTTTTTTTATTGTACACGTTGAGAAAAAAGTTGAAATGTCGAGATTAATGTTGAAATACGATTGAAATTTTGTCTTTTTTCTCAACATTTCAACTTTATTCATGAAATTTTGATTTTTTCCTCAACATTTCGACTTTTTTATCAAAATTGCACTTCAACATTAATCTCGACATTTCAAGTTTTTTCTCAACATTTTGACTTTTTTCTCTAAATTTAGTTTAGAAAATCTTCCTCCTCTCATCTTCCTCCTCTAAACTATTATTTGTATTTTTCTCTGCCTGTCCCTGATGCTCTTCTGTAATGTAAGAGTGTAAGTTACTGTAGGCGACCTGTTAATCGTCACGTGCAAACCTTCATATTGTAGAACTCTAACGCACGTGCATGAAGCTGCTCTGAGAAACCTTTCTCAATGCACTTTTCTGATTTTTCCAACCGCACTAGCAAAACCACAAGCTACTTTGTGCATGCAAGATATAAATTGTAGATAACCATAGCTGTGACGTGCGTGCACGTTGTAGCGTATTTGCTCAGCTGTACTATAGGCAAAGCAAATGGAGCGGGGGTCACATGGTACGGCCTTAAAGACGCTGTTTTGGGTGGATTTAAGTCATATTTACCTGACAGATAAGGATTTTCCTCCTACCGCGGTAAGTCATGGTGTTCCACAGGGTTCTGGACTTGGAGCTATTTTGTTTCCTCTCTGAATGTTGGAACAATCTTTATTGTTTAATGATTTGTTCTCCCTGGGAGAGTTCAAAGCTCTGATAAAAAAACTGTGTAACTGCAGAGTGCAATTGCTCTTTCTGAACTGGATTTTGTTGTATGTGTCTGTTGTTTTTTGTCTGTTTTTAACCTGTTTTGTAAAATAATTTTTAAAATAATTTTACTTTGTAATTAAAGATTCAAGATTCAAGACAACTTTATTAATCCCTTGAAGGGCAATTTGATTTGGCAGCTCGCGCCCAAACACACACATAACAAACACATAACACATTCAATAGAAACACAGAGAGAAAGTTGGCAGCTGTTGCAAAAATCTGCAAATTTGTTGCATTAAAAAAGTGCTGATACCAATAAATTAATTAAAAAACAGTCTATACCAGGGGTTGGCAACCCAAAATGTTTTAGAGCCATATTGGACCAAAAACACAAAAAACAAATATGTCTGGAGCCGCAAAAAATTAAAAGTCTTGTATCAGCCTTAGAATGAAGACAACACATGCTGCATGTTTCTATATTAGTTAGAACTGGGGGGAGATTTTTTTTTCATTATGCACTACGAGAAAAAAGCCGAAATGTCGAGAAAAAAGTAGAAATTTCGAGAAAAAAGTAGAAATGTCAAGATTAATGTTGAAGTACAATCTTGAGACAAAGACGAAATCTCGAGAAAAAAGTCAAAATGTCGAGAAAAAAGTTGATATGTTGAGAATAAAGTCAAAATGTCGAGAGAAAAGTCAAAATGTTGAGGAAAAAGTCAAAATTTCGAGAAAAAAGTAGAAATGTCAAGATTAATGTGGAAGTACAATCTTGAGACAAAAGTCGAAATGTTGAGAAAAAAGTCAAAATGTCGAGAAAAAAGTCAAAATGTTGAGAAAAAAGTCAAAATTTTGAGAAAAAAGTCGAAATTTTGAGAAAAAAGTTGAAATATCGAGATTAAAAAGGAAAGGAAAAAGTAAGAAAAAAGAGAAAAAAAAAGAAAAAAAAGGAAAAAAAGAAGAAAAAAGTAGAAAAAAAGAAGAAAGAAAAGAAAAAAAGGAAAAAAAATGGAAAAAAAGGTCAAACATTTTTTAAAAAGCTCCAGGAGCCACTAGGGCGGCGCTAAAGAGCCACATGCGGCTCTAGAGCCGCGGGTTGCTGACCCCTGGTCTATACAAACACTGGATGATATCATTCCTAGAAGGTACACAGTACCTAAATACACATTCCAAACAAATTCATAAGGATACATTTGAATGTAATAGTAATGTTGCGCTATCTTGGCCAGGTCTCCCTTGAAAAATATATTTTATTTAACCTTCCTGCTTAAATAAAGGTTAAATAAAAGTAAATAAAATATTTACCTGACTCATAATGATGTTCCTCCTACCGCGGTTAGTCATGGTGTTCCACAGGGTTCTGCACTTGGACCTATTTTCTTTACTCTCTGAATGTTTTTCTAACCTTCCTTCCGAATTACATTAAAAATAAAACTTTCATTTTCACTCATTTATGAAGCTTCAAGAAACTTATTAAGCTACTACCGGTCTGTCTCGGAGACGTGAAAGTGTGGCCAGCCCACAACTTTCTAATTTAAAACTCAAGTAAAACAGGTCCAAAAAAGAAAAAAGAAGAAAGAAGTCAGGTTTCTCTGTTGCTTTAATTGACCTTGATGGTTTAACCCAGGGGTCTAAACCCAGAATGTTTAAAGAGCCGTATTAGACCAAAAACACAAAAAACAAATACGTCTGGAGCCGCAAAAAATGAAAAGTCTTGTATCAGAATTAGAATGAAGAAACACATGCTGCATGTTTTCTATATTAGTGGGGGGGGGAAAAAATGTTTTATTATGCACTTCGAGAAAAAAGTTGAAATGTCAAGAAAGAAGTACAAATGTTGGGAAAAAAGTCAAAATTTCGAGAAAAAAGTCTAAATGTTGAGAAAAAAATCGAAATGTTGAAAAAAAAGTAGAAATGTCAAGATTAATGTTGAAGTACAATCTTGAGAAAAAAGTCGAAATGTCGAGAAAAAAGTCAAAAATTTCGAGAAAAAGGTCAAAATATTGAGAAAAAAGTTGAAATGTCGAGGAAATAGCCAAAATTTCATGAAAAATTCTAAATGTTGAGAAAAACATTGAAATGTTGAGAAAAAAGTCGAAATGTCAAGATTAAAAAGGAAAGGAAAAAGGAAGAAAAAAGAGGAAAAAAGGGAAAAAAGAAGAAAAAAGAAAAAAAGGAAAAAAAGAAGAAAAAAAAGAAAAAAGAAAAAAAGGAAGAAAGAGAAAAAAGAAGAAAGGAAAAAAAAGGTCAAACATTTTTGAAAAAGCTCCAGGAGCCACTAGGGCGGCGCTAAAGAGCCGCATGCGGCTCTAGAGCCGCGGGTTACCGACCCCTGGTTTAACCTTTCCATCTAGTACTTGTGAGGAACCTCAGAATCATCTATGAACAGAAATTAACATTTAAGATGCATCAAACGGATCTCCAGGATAGCTTTCTTCCATCTGCGTAAGATTTTAAAACTCAGAAGCTTCCTTTCCCAATCTGATGCAAAAACATGTATTTATTATCGAGGTCGTTGTAGCTGAATGTCCAAATAAATAATACTCCAAAAACGGCCCAGTTGGTCCAGAACATTGTTACCAGAGTACCGAGTTGTAACATCATTTTATCAAGATTAACAAGACTTTTATTTTGAAGGAGTCCTATATTGTTTGCAATAAATGCAAAAAACATCTAAAAGAAAGATACAATAGTGTTTTTGTGAAAGATGAAATGTTGGATATAACTTCAGAAGATATAAGTCCTCTATAATAGACTTTTAAAAAGGTGAACAGGTGTGTGTGTGTGTGTGTGTGTGTGTGTGTGTGTGTGTGTGTGTGTGTGTGTGTGTGTGTGTGTGTGTGTGTGTGTGTGTGTGTGTGTGTGTGTGTGTGTGTGTGTGTTCATTTTCTGTTCTGTAAGTTTTATACCCAAAAATGCAATTAAAATATTTAAAAAACGAAGATATTTAAAAGGCAAAATTAACTGAGGTTTTGGGCCAAAAAAAGGAAATTTTCTGTCTTTTTTTGGGGATTAAAACGTTTATATCCTGCTGTTGTTGTTGTTTGTTTCTCCTGCTGGTTTAAGCAGTGTTCTCATTTTTCAGATCAATATTAAATTTAGTGACAGTTATTAATGCTTTTCACTGCAAAAACTCAAAATCTTACCAGGAACATTTGTCTTATTTCTAGTTAAAATGTCTCTTTTTTAGTCAAAAAAAATCTCATTACACTTAAAACAAGAGTCATTACCAGAAAAATAACTTGTTATTTGACAATTTCCACCTGTTGCAAGTGAATTTTCACTTGAAATAAGTAGAAAAAGATTTATCTTCTTATTACAAGCAAAAAAAATCTTGCTCCACTGGCAAATTTTCTACTTATTTTAAGTGAAAATTTACTTGAAACAGGTGAAAATTGTTGTTTTTTCCATTGACGTGTCTTGTTTTTAAGTGTAATATGTTTTTTTTGACTAAAAATGAGACATTTTAACTAGAAATAAGACAAATATTCTTGTTAAGATTTGGAGTTTTTGCAGTATATATAGTAATGAAACAAACAGTTGCATCTCAGAATGAGGTTACGCTGCTTCCTGTTTGTAACTGAAGGCACAGCGTCTTCAAAGCTCCGCAGGGCAGATCTAGAAGACTCGGTGATGGAGTTCAGTCACGTCCTGTAGCCGGAGCATCGGCGGCACTCGGGCAAACTGCTGCTGCAACGCGCCTGGAAATATGATTTATGGTAAGATCACAACATCTTTCTGAGCTTCTGCACCAACACTGCAAAAACTCAACATCTTAACAAGAATATTTGTCTTATTTCTAGTTAAAATGTCTCATTTTTAGTCAAAAAAAACGTATTACACTTAAAAACAAGACTCGTCAATGGAAAAAACAACAATTTTCACCTGTTTCAAGTAGATTTTCAATTAAAATAAGTAGAAAAATCTGCCAGTGGAACAAGATTTTTTTTGCTTGTAATGAGAAGATAAATCTTTTTCTACTTATTTCAAGTGAAAATTGACTTGAAACAGGTGAAAATTGTCAAAGAACAAGTTATTTTTCCAGTGATGACAAGAATATTTGTCTTATTTCTTGTTAAAATGTCTCATTTTTAGTCAAAAATCCCATTACACTTAAAACAAGACTCATTACCAGAAAAATAACTTGTTATTTGACAATTTTCACCTGTTTCAAGTAAATTTTCACTTCACTTCAATTCATCTTCTCATTACAAGCAAAAAAAACTTGTTCCACTGGCAGATTTTTCTACTTATTTTAAGTGAAAATCTACTTGAAACAGGTGAAAATTGTTGTTTTTTCCAGTGATGTCTTGTTTTAAGTGTAATGAGATTTTCTTTGACTAAAAATGAGACATTTTAACTAGAAATAAGACAAATATTGTTGTTAAGATTTTGAGTTTTTGCAGTGTAACTTTTCCAGTTGTGGTATTTTCTACTTTTACTTTTTTCAAGTACTTTATAGTATAAAGTATAAAGTTTATCCACCTCTGCACCTTTCTGTCTTTCCTGCAGCACGTTTGAAACACGGCAGAAATACAACACACGTAGACCGAAACAAAAAGAGTTGTAACAATGTTACTTTCACCTTTTAACAAAGTTATCTAAAGTCCTGCTCATTTTACAATAAAACTGTAATTACAGTTCACGCGAAGGGTTTTCACTCAAACTTTAGCGCTGACAGGAACAACAATAACACGTCCAGAGAGGCCGTGTTCTTCTTTACTCCTGAAGTTTTTTAGTTTTTATTTAATTCTCTTTTTATTTAGAGCAGCAGGATTCCATTTTACACGTTTTTACATTCAATCTTTAACTTAAAGGATTTTATCCCTACTGTCCGCCAGTTTTTTATGAACAGTAATTAGAAACAATAAGAGAAAAATAAAAAAACAGACCCAGGAGCAGCACCATGTTTACAATCATTAAATCACATGGAAAAATAGATCACATGAAATCAGATGTGATGGTTTCACACTCACTCCATTTTACCACGGAGTATTAGGGCCAAACTAAGACAAAAAAAAAGGAAATTACGAGAATAAAGTCATAATATTATGAGAATAAAGTTGTAATATTACAAGAATAAAGTGGTAATTTATGAGAATAAAGTCGTAAAATCACGAGAATAAAGTCGTAATTGAATAAAGTCGTAACATTACGAGAATAAAGTCGTAATTTATGAGAATAAAGTTGTAACATTACAAGAATAAAGTGTTAATTTATGAGAACTCTAACAGGAAGAGTGTGTTAAAATGCTGAATATTGAGCATCTTGTGAAGTTATATTTATATATTTAAAATATATTTAATATTATGATTTTATTCTCGTAATATTACGACTTTATTCTCAAAATATTACGACTTTATTTTCGTAATTTTACAACTTTATTCTCATATTATTATGACTTTATTTTCGTAATTTCCTCTTTTTTTTATCCTAATACTCCGTCGTACCATTTGGACCAGATCTTATCAAAGTTTTCTTTCTCAACCTTGAGGGAGAAAGATCTTCTCCATAACCAGAGCTGGTAGAGGAGCCAAACACTGTACTCAAGTAAAAGTACTGTTACTTCAGAATAATATGACTCAAGTAGAAGTAAAAAGTAGTCATCCAAATAATTACTTGAGTAAAAGTAAAAAAGTACTTGGTGAAAAAACTACTCAAGTACTGAGTAACTGTTGAGTAACGTCTGATTTATTTTTTTAACACAACCATTCAGACAAAAGTACAAAATAATCATATTCAGGCAAATTAAATCAATAAAATAATAAAATAAATTAAAATTAATAAAAAATAAAAAATTGCTTAAATTAAAATAATCTTAAAGTAAATTCAAGTACTTTAATAAATAATAAAATAAATAAAATAATAACAGAATAAAAAAATAAATTAAGCACAAGTAGCACCAAATTTCCAGCCTTTGTACTTTTCTTTTTTAACCAGAACTAGAACAAACATGAACTCATAGAAACTCTGTGTGTGTTTGAGTCTGTGTAAATGTGACAAAACATGCAAAAACTAACATTTTTCCCAAAGAATCACTCAGTGATGTCATGAGATTGACGCGTACGTGGATAAAAGGGATAAAAGAAAAGTAACAGCTCAACGTAGCCTAATGTAGCGGAGTAAGAGGAACAGTTTCTTCTTCACAAATCTACTCAAGTAAAAGTAAAAAGTATAGTGATTCAAAACTACTCCTAAAAGTACAACATTTCCCAAAACGTACTCAAGTAAATGTAATGGAGTAAATGTAACTCGTTACTACCAGCTCTCTCCATAACGTAGATCTCGTAGATGATTCCAATCCAGTCGTCGATAGTTGGGGTTCTACTTTTAACCATTTCCTTGCAACACATTTCTTACTGGCTGCAAACAGTTTAGTCCAGGGGTCAGTAACCTGCGGCTCTTTAGCGCCGCCCTAGTGGCTCCTGGAGCTTTTTCACAAATGTTTGACCTTTTTTTTCCTTGTTTTCTTTTTTTTCTTTCCTTTTGTTCTCCTTTTTTTTCTTTTTTCCTTTTTTTTTCTTTTTTCCTTTCCTTTTTAATCTCGACATTTCAACTTTTTTCTCGAAATTTTGACTTTTTTCTCAACATTTTGACTTTTTCTCAAAATTTTGACTTTTTTCTCGTCATTTGGACTTTTTTCTCGAGATTGTACTTCAACATTAATCTCAACATTTGGACTTTTTTTCTCGACATTTGGACTTTTTTCTCGACATTTGGACTTTTTTCTCGACATTTTGACTTTTTTTCTCAACATTTTGACTTTTTTTCCCAACATTTAAACCTTTTTCTCGACATTTCAGCTTTTTTCCCGACATTTTGACTTTCTTCTCAACATTTCAACTTTTTCTCAAAATTTTGACTTTTTTCTCGTCATTTGGACTTTTTTCTCGAGATTGTACTTCAACATTAATCTCAACATTTGGACTTTTTTTCGCGACATTTGGACTTTTTTCGCGACATTTGGACTTTTTTTCCCAACATTTCAACTTTTTTCTCGACATTTGGACTTTTGCCTCGAAGTGCATAATGAAAAAAAAAATCTTCCCCCAGTTCTAACTAATATAGATACATGCAGCATGTGTTGCCTTCATTCTAAGGCTGATACAAGACTTTTCATTTTTTGCGGCTCCAGACATATTTGTTCTTTGTGTTTTTGGTCCAATATGGATGTAAAACATGTTGGGTTGCGACCCCTGGTATAGTCAGCAGTTTTTTGTCTTTTACATTCCATGTTTGGAACATTATTCCTCCTGAGTTTGTGTGTTTGCTGCTCAGAGAGTTTCTACCAGGCAGTTCTGGGGGTTCTGTCTCTGGCCTTCTTCATCTCCTTCTGCATCAACGTCATCCTCTGCTACAAACAACGCAGCGCTCTCTGCACAGGTACACCAAGTCTTTTATTACGCTTATATTATGTAAAACAGCTCAAATCAAATCCCTTTTTTTTGTTTCCACAGACAAAGAGCAGTGCTGCTACTCCCACAACTCCGGAGGAGGAGGAAGGTGAATAAGCTTTACACTGCAATATTTGTCTTATTTCTAGTTAAAATGTCTCATTTTTAGTCAAATAAAATCTCATTACACTTAAAACAAGACTCATCACTGGAAAAAACAACAATTTTCACCTGTTTCAAGTAGATTTTCACTTGAAATAAGCAGAAAAATCTGCCAGTGGAACAAGATTTTTTTGCTTGTAATGAGAAGATAAATCTTTTTCTACTTATTTCAAGTGAAAATTTACTTGAAACAGGTGGAAATTGTTGTTTTTTCCAGTGATGAGTCTTATTTTAAGTGTAATGAGATTTTTTTACTAAAAATTAGACATTGTAACTAGAAATAAGACAAATATTCTTGTTAAGATTTTGAGTTTTTGCAGTGTGACTTATTTATTAGACCTAATATCAGTGCTTTCACTGCAAAAACCCAAAATCTTAACAAGAATATTTGTCTTATTTCTAGTTAAAATGTCTCATTTTTAGTCAAAAAAAATCTCATTATAATTAAAACAAGACTCATCACTGGAAAAAACAACAATTTCCACCTGTTTCAAGTAAATTTTCACTTAAAATAAGTAGAAAAATTTGCCAGTGGAGCAAGATTTTTTTGCTTGTAATGAGAAGATAAATCTTGTTCCACTGGCAGATTTTTCTACTTATTTCAAGTGAAAATTTACTTGAAAAAGGTGAAAATTGTCAAATAACAAGTTATTTTTCTGGTAATGAGTCTTGTTTTAAGTGTAATGAGATTTTTTGACTAAAAAAGAGACGTTTTAACTAGAAATAAGACAAATATTCCTGGTAACATTTAGATTTTTGCAGTGTAGATATTACCGTATGTCCTTCTCGTGATATTTCATTCAACAAAGTAATAACGGATGTTTATATTCAGATATTCAGATCATCCACAGATTAAACCGTGTTCTTTTCTGCAGCCTGTCGCAGATGGAAAGAGGTTATTTTCATGACCTCAATCATCAAGAGCAGCAGGAAAATCCCCCCGATCATCGCGAGCAACAGGAAAATCCAATCTACGGCAACATCAGCGCACACAGGAGTGGTGAGTGTCGCCGCCGCCTCCGCACCTGCTGACGAGAGAGAGGGGAAATCTGAGATTGTGTTTATCGCTGCGTGACTAAGCCCTGCAGAAAGAAACCATTGTGTAAGCTCTGCATGCTGATGCTCACATCCTTTTCTTTCCTTTTTTTACTGTATTTTAGACACATGTCAGATCATCAACACATACACTGCAGAAACTCAAAATCTTAGCAAGAATATTTGTCTTATTTCCAGTTAAAATGTCTCTTTTTTAGACAAGAAAAATCTCATTACACTTAAAACAAGAGTCATTACCAGAAAAATAACTTGTTATTTGACAATTTCCACCTGTTTCAAGTACATTTTCACTTGAAATAAGTAGAAAAATCTGCCAGTGGGACAAGATTTATCTTCTCATTACAAGCAAAAAAATCTTGTTCCACTGGCAGATTTTTCTACTTATTTTAAGTGAAAATCTACTGGAAACAGGTGAAAATTGTTGTTTTTTTCCAACGACATTTTGACTTTTTTCTCGACATTTCGACTTTTTTCTCGACATTTCGACTTTTTGTCGAAATTTTTCTACTTATTTCAAGTAATAATTTACTTGAAACAGGTGAAAATTGTTATTTTTCTGGTAATGACTCTTGTTTTAAGTTTAATGAGATTTTTTTGACTAAAAATGAGACATTTTAACTAGAAATAAGACAAAAAATCTGCCAGTGGAACAAGATTTATCTTCTTATTACAAGCAAAAAAATCTTGTTCCACTGGCAGATTTTTCTACTTATTTTAAGTGAAAATCTACTTGAAACAGATGGAAATTTTTTCCATTGATGACTCTTGTTTTAAGTGTAATGAGATTGTTTTTTTGCCTAAAAATGAGACATTTTAACTAGAAATAAGACAAATATTCTTGTTAAGATTTTGAGTTTTTGCAGTGTACTTTCACCTTTTAACAAAGTCATCTAAAGTCCTGCTCATTTTACAATAAAACTGTAATTACAGTTCACACAAAGGGGTTTTCACTCAAACTTTAGAGCTGACATTTCAACTAGAAATAAGACAAATATTCTTGTTAAGGTTTTGAGTTTTTGCAGTGTGGTGTTCCACAGGGTTCTGCACTTGGAGCTATTTTGTTTACTTTCTAAAGCCTTTTCAAACCTTCCTTCCTAATTACATCAAAAATAAAAACATTCATTTTCACTCATTTATGAAGCTTCAAACACTAATTAAGCTACCGGTCCGTCTCAGAGACGTGAAAGTGTGGCCAGCCCACAACTTACTTATATGATTTAAATCATATTTAACTGACAAACAATGATGTTCCTCCTACCATGATTATGGCGTTCCACAGGGTTCTGCACTTGGAGCTATTTTGTTTACTTTCTAAAGGCTTTTCAAACCTTCCTTCCTAATTACATCAAAAATAAAAACATTAATTTCATTAGGAATTCTGTATTTAGACATATGTCAGATATCCCCATCAATTAGAGCGGCTCTTTAAATTAACACATTTGTGTAAACTTTACATTTTTTTGCTTTCAATCGTCAGATTTCTTTATTTGTCCAATTCTTTTTTTATTTGCTGTATTCCAAGCAGCACGCCAGTACATGAGCCCTTAACATCCTAATCAGTTATTTGTTTTATATTGTGTCTTGTGTTTGTTTTTTAGCACTTTTAATTTCGTTGTTATATAACAATGAGTAATAAATAAAGATCTAATCTAATCTGAGTGTGTTTTGCTGCAGATTCAGCGGAGGATTGCTACGAGATGATGACCCTGCAACGCACCAGAAACTGTGTCAAGGTAACGCTTGTTTGAATTCTCTTAAAGGTTTTTACAAAGTCTTTGTTTGCTGCTTGAGACGAAGCAGAAGCTGAGAACATTGAGAGATCTGAGGTCGGGAGAGTTTCTGCTTCAGCGGAACGACGGCCATTCATGAAATCATTGATCCTGATGCACTGCAAAAACTCTAAATCTTACCAGGAATATTTGTCTTATTTCTAGTTACAATTTCTCATTTTTAGTCAAAAAATCTCATTACACTTAAAACAAGAGTCATTATCAGAAAAATAACTTGTTATTTGAAAATTTTCACCTGTTTCAAGTAAATTTTCACTTGAAATAAGTAGAAAAATCTGCCAGTGGAAAAAATCTTGTTCCACTGTCAGATTTTTCTACTTATTTTAAGTGAAAATCTACTTGAAACAGGTGAAAATTGTTGTTTTTTTCCAGTGATGAGTCTTGTTTTAAGTGTAATGAAAATTTTTTTTTTTACTATAATTGAGACATTTTAACTAGAAATAAGACAAATATTCTTGTTAAGATTTTGAGTTTTTGCAGTGTAAATACTAGTTTGCTCACGTCCAAGCGAGAAAATATATTAAGGTGCATTTCAAGGTAAAATACAAAATACCGTCCTGTGAGTTCATTAAAATAAACTACAAAATGCACCAGTTTCTACATACTTTATATCAAAATAAAATACTCAGAATTGATGAAAGGCAGAAGCTCGAGCTGCCAGTCGCTTCACAGTTACAAAGTGGGTGAAATTGATTTTGTCGCTGACGCTCGCTAGCATCGTATGCAGTTATTAGGACACGGTGTTAGCAGTAGTAGTAGTAGTAGTAGTAGATAAGATTATCCTTTATTTCTCCCTCAATGGAGAAATACACTAGTAGTAGTAGTAGTAGTAGTAGTAGTAGTAGTATGATTATGAAGTATGATATGATGAAATACAATTTAAAAAATAAAGTCAAAATTTCGTGAATAAAGTTGAAATGTTGAGAAAAAAGGCAAAATTTCGACTTTATTTTTGAAATTATATTTCAACATTAATCTCGACATTTCAACTTTTTTCTCAACATTTTGACTTTTTTCTCGAAGTGCACAAATAAAAAAAAAGATCTTCCCCTCTCTATTTGTTCTCCTGCCTGGCCCTGATTCTCTTCCGTAGGAATCAGACGACCGGTGCGCTTCTGTTCCAAAGTTCAAAGCCCGGTTTAACATTTGTCAGCAAGTCTGCACACTGACACCGTTAATGCTCCTATTGATTTAAAAAAACATGCTGAATTGTTTTAGTCCATCTTTTCTTTGATGCACGTCCGTTACGAGCTGCTTGAATGTTCAATACCTGCAGGTACTCGAGAGTATCGGAGTATACACTAAAAAAGAGCTCGGGGTTATAAATACAGTCTGAAAAAGGAACATGCCGACCCTCGGCGTTGATCTCAGAACGGAAAGTATCTGACTTCTGTCTCAACGTTGTGGGAAGTGAGATGCAAACCAAAGACCTGAATGAAGTGTAAATGTTCTAAAAATAAACCAGACCAACGCGATATTTGCAGCAGACCAGAAACGGCTGCAGACGGTTGCAGCGAGCTCGCTTGCAAAGATGAAAAGTACTGAGCCACTTTGTTTCTCTTGCCTGAATTTGTAGGTTTTGACCGTCATAGAAACGTCATTCTCGTCAGTTGTGTGAAATAAAGACCTGGAAACAGGCATTGTGGAGTAGAATTGTCAAATTGGTTTAATTCACCGTACGAATTGTTATAGATTACTTTTGTATTACTGTATTTGACCAAGTCTTTGTAAGTTTTGACCGTATACACTGCAAAAACTCAAAATCTTACCAGGAATATTTGTCTCATTTCTAGTTAAAATGTCTCATTTTTAGTCAAAAAATCTCATTACACTTAAAACAAGAGTCATCACTGGAAAAAACAACAATTTTCACCTGTTTCAAGTAGATTTTCACTTAAAATAAGTAGAAAAATCTGCCAGTGAAACAGGATTTTTTTGCTCGTAATGAGAAGATAAATCAAATAACAAGTAATTTTTCTGGTAATGATTCTTGTTTTAAGTGCAATGAGATTTTTTTTGACTAAAAATGAGACATTTTAACTAGAAATAAGACAAATATTCCTGGTAAGATTTTGAATTTTTGCAGTGTATGTACTGTAAGATAAATCTTGTTCCACTGGCAGATTTTTCTACTTATTTTAAGTGAAAATCTACTTGAAACAGGTGAAAATTGTTGTTTTTTCCAGTGATGAGTCTCTTTTTTAAGTGTAATGAGATTTTTTTTTACTAAAAATGAGAAATTTTAACTAGAAATAAGACAAATATCCTTGTTAAGATTTTGAGTTTTTGCACTGAGGTTATGGGAAGCCAGTGTAGGTTCTGGTCGTATTTGCAAGTTTTCATCAGAGTTCGGGCAGCACAGTTCTGAATGAATTGAAGTTTCCGGAGGTGTTTGTTGGAGATACTGATGAGCAGGCTGTTACAGTAGTCGAGCCTGGAGGAGATTAGGGCGTGGACGAGTTTTTCTGCATCGGAGAAAGTGAGGAAGGGGCGGAGTTTAGATATGTTCTTTATGTGAAGAAGCAGGTTTTGTACAGATGTTTGATGTGGTTTACAAAGGTAAGTTGTGGGTCCAGCTTCACACCGAGGTTGGTAACAGAGGTTGAGAGGGGGATGTCTGGACCGGAGAAGGAGATGGTGGTTATGGGTGATGACTGGACCTGGTGAGGGGGGCAGATTTGTTCAGTTGAAGGAAGTTGTGACTCATCCACGCCCTAATCTCCTCCAGGCAGTTGGAAAGGGCTTGAGTGGGTGATGATGAGAGGACTGGGGTGGAACGTTGGTTGGGACTGGGGTGGAACGTAGGTTGGGACTGGGGTGGAACGTAGGTTGGGACTGGGGTGGAACGTAGGTTGGGACTGGGGTGGAACGTAGGTTGAGGACTGGGGTGGAACGTAGGTTGAGGACTGGGGTGGAACGTTGGTTGGGACTGGGGTGGAACGTAGGTTGGGACTGGGGTGGAACGTAGGTTGGGACTGGGGTGGAACGTAGGTTGAGACTGGGGTGGAACGTAGGTTGAGACTGGGGTGGAACGTGGGTTGGGACTGGGGTGGAACGTAGGTTGGGACTGGGGTGGAACGTAGGTTGGGACTGGGGTGGAACGTAGGTTGAGGACTGGGGTGGAACGTAGGTTGGGACTGGGGTGGAACGTAGGTTGGGACTGGGGTGGAACGTAGGTTGAGGACTGGGGTGGAACGTAGGTTGGGACTGGGGTGGAACGTAGGTTGAGGACTGGGGTGGAACGTAGGTTGGGACTGGGGTGGAACGTAGGTTGGGACTGGGGTGGAACGTAGGTTGGGACTGGGGTGGAACGTAGGTTGGGGACTGGGGTGGAACGTAGGTTGAGGACTGGGGTGGAACGTAGGTTGGGACTGGGGTGGAACGTAGGTTGGGACTGGGGTGGAACGTAGGTTGGGACTGGGGTGGAACGTAGGTTGGGACTGGGGTGGAACGTAGGTTGGGACTGGGGTGGAACGTAGGTTGGGACTGGGGTGGAACGTAGGTTGAGGACTTGGGTGGAACGTAGGTTGGGACTGGGGTGGAACGTAGGTCGGGACTGGGGTGGAACGTAGGTTAGGACTGGGGTGGAACGTAGGTTGGGACTGGGGTGGAACGTAGGTCGGGACTGGGGTGGAACGTAGGTTAGGACTGGGGTGGAACGTAAGTTGGGACTGGGGTGGAACGTAGGTTGGGACTGGGATGGAACGTAGGTTGGGACTGGGGTGGAACGTAGGTTGGGGACTGGGGTGGAACGTAGGTTGGGACTGGGGTGGAACGTAGGTTGGGACTGGGGTGGAACGTAGGATGGGACTGGGGTGGAACGTAGGTTGGGACTGGGGTGGAACGTAGATTGGGACTGGGGTGGAACGTAGGTTGAGGACTGGGGTGGAACGTAGGTTGGGACTGGGGTGGAACGTAGGTTGGGACTGGGGTGGAACGTAGGTTGAGGACTGGGGTGGAACGTAGGTTGGGACTGGGGTGGAACGTAGGTTGGGACTGGGGTGGAACGTAGGTTGGGACTGGGGTGGAACGTAGGTTGAGGACTGGGGTGGAACGTAGGTTGGGACTGGGGTGGAACGTAGGTTGGGACTGGGGTGGAACGTAGGTCGGGACTGGGGTGGAACGTAGGTCGGGACTGGGGTGGAACGTAGATTGGGACTGGGGTGGAACGTAGGTTGGGACTTGGGTGGAACGTAGGTTGGGAGTGGGGTGGAACGTAGGTTGGGACTGGGGTGGAACGTGGGTTGGGACTGGGGTGGAACGTAGGTTGGGACTGGGGTGGAACGTAGGTTGAGGACTGGGGTGGAACGTAGGTTGGGACTGGGGTGGAACGTAGGTTGAGGACTGGGGTGGAACGTAGGTTGAGGACTGGGGTGGAACGTAGGTTGGGACTGGGGTGGAACGTAGGTTGAGGACTGGGGTGGAACGTAGGTTGGGACTGGGGTGGAACGTAGGTTGAGGACTGGGGTGGAACGTAGGTTGGGACTGGGGTGGAACGTAGGTTGGGACTGGGGTGGAACGTAGGTCGGGGTCAGTTCGGAGATACATCTGACTGTCATCGGCATAGCAGTGAAAAGAGATGCCGTGTCGGCTGATGACACGACCCAGGGGCAGCTCATTGTAAGAATGAGATGTACCTGCTGTACTCTACTACCCTTACTTTTTAACAACTTGTGTTTTTTTATTATTTTACCTATTTTCTCATCATTTTATTTCATTAGGGCCTGAGAACTTACAGTGCGAAGGCCCTATTGTATCTGTAGGAATTTATTTTTTTTCCGACGAAATGAGAGCCTTTTTTTCCCCCTAAACGTGCCCCAAAAGTCACCAAATTTTGCATGCAAGCCAGGCCTGATGAGAAATGTGATATTTAATGGTTTGTATTAATGGGCGTGGCCTAATGGCTCAACAGCGCCCCCTAAAAAACTTTGTGCCTCAAGCCCCACGATACGGTTTGACATACATGCATGAAAATCGGTACAAAATCGGTAAAATCGGCCTTGTAATTGTTGTTTTTGTTGTGTGACTTGTGTCTGCAATTGTAATTTCTTTTATGCTGCTGTCTTGGCCAGGCTTCCCTTGAAAAAGAGGTAATTGTGTCTCAACGGGACCGACCTGGTTAAATAAAGGCAAAATTAAAAAAAAATAAATACACACCTGTATCATGTCGCAACTTAAAGAAAAGTCTCTTGGCGCCATGGCCCGAACTGAACAGGAAGTCGGCCATTTTTAATTAATCGTGTAATTTTGGCGCAATTTATGCCCTTTCTTCGGCCGCTTCTTCGCCCGAACCGTAACGTGCACCCAGGTGTGTTATACATCAAAATGTGCGTCTCCATCCTGTGACAATTGGCATTACTTTTCTCAGTCAAAAGCGTTACCGTGGCGACGATAGATGCCAAAAAGCGCCCCCCCCCCTTCATCTGATTGGTCCATATTTGATAGTTCCTACTTTCTGCCATAACTTTTGAATGGTTTGACATAAAGACTCGTGGGTGGTGTCACCGGACTCGGTTTTGAGTCATTGACCATAATTGGTGCAAATTAGACACGCCCCTTTTTCTGATTGGTCGATATTTGACAGTTCCTATTTTCTGCCATAACTTTTGAATGGTTTCACATAAAGAGTCATGGGTGGTGTCATCGGACTTAGTTTTGATCCTTTTGATCCTACTTTTATTGGTGTAAATTGCACGCGCGAGGGCCCGTTCATCACTGCTTGCAGCTTTAATTGTATTTGTTATTTACTATTTAATTGTGTCTTGCCGCTTTTAATGTTGATGTAAAGCACTCTGAATGACCTTGTGTTGAATTGTGCTATACAAATAAACTTGCCTTGCCTTGAATCCAGACTTCCGAGCCGGACCTGAATTACGCCTCGCTGGACCTGAAGAAGGCAAAGAAACGCAAGAAGAAGCACGGCAACGTGCAAGAGCAGCTGCAGAGCCGGCACCAGCCCCAGGACCGCGGCGCGCCGCCCGCTAACGTGTTCCTGGAGGTGGACGCCGACGTGGAACCCCACCTCCCCGACCGGGACGCCAGCACCATGGTGTCGCACAGCAGCATCTACCTGAACAGCCAGCAGATCGCCATGGAGACGGAGGAGATGCAGCGGGAGCAGCAGGACCCGGGCTGGGAGGAGGAGCCGGGGCGTGGAGGATGTGGAGGGCGTGGAGGATGGGAAGGTCAGGAGACGGAGGAACGGACGGTTGACCCCTACGGTGGCAGCGAGGACACATGTGCTCCACTCTCGGAGGCAGAAACTATAGACCTGCAGACCGAGTCCTTCAACGACGATAATAACTAACACGGGCAAGCAGAAGCGAACTAAGCGGCTGCTTAGGGCCCCATGAACACTAGGGGGCCCCCAAGAGTAAAAAAAATAAAAATTTAATGTGTGAGTGATGATTCATTACAATGGAGTATTAGGGCCAAACTAAGACAAAAGAAATATGGGAAATTACCAGAACAAAGTCATAATGTTGTGAAAATAAAGTCGTAATATTACGAGAATAAAGTCGTAGGCTAATTTTACGAGAATAAAGTCGTAGGCTAATATTACGAGAATAAAGTCATAGAATAACGAGAATAAACAGTGGTTCCATCTGCTGCCATTCAAAGAGGTTTTGTTGTTTCTCAGGAAACAATGAGGATGATCAGAAAGATTTTTCTCTTCCACAAAAGACGCAATTTCCTCCAAGTTTGTGGTTCCTTCGTCGAAATAGACGCAGTAGTTTGCACAATCGTTTTAAAGTCCTTATACTGATAATAATTCCATGCTGATGTGCCAAAAGATTAATTATTTCCTTGTTTGGGAAACTGATACCAAAATATAACTTCACAAGATGCTCAATATTCCTCATTTTAACACAGAGAGAAGAAGCTCTTCCTGTTAGAGTTCTCATAAATTACCACTTTATTCTCATAATATTATGACTTTATTCTCGTAATATTATGACTTTATTCTCGTAATATTACGACTTTATTCTCATAATATTACGACTTTATTCTCGCAACATTATGACTTTATTCTCGTAAATTCCAATTTTTTTTTTGTCTTAGTTTGGCCCTAATACTCCGTCGTAATTATCAAAGGTATGTTATTGTATGTTATTGTACAAAAACACAATCATTAATATTATTACATAAACAATATTATGTTAACAGACTAGAGTAGACTTCAAATTGTTGTTGCACATTTCTGTTGCAGTTTATTTAAAACCCAAAATAAAGTATCTATAACGTGTTTTTACAGTAAATGGTTTATAAATGATCTATTTGATTATTTTGTTTCTTTTAGTCGGCCTACACTGTAGATGACACTCAGCATCACACTTAGTACTATATCACTTTAAATATTAAGTGTAAATCAACCCAATAGATGGTAAAAACCTGCCAGGCTGACGATAGGATGATGGAAACAACACTGCTGCAACTGTGACCTTTGACCTTTGATCTGTTGCTTCTCTGTGTGGCCAGTAGGGGCAGTGGTGACTCTGATCAATATTCATTGAAAGCTTTTTCTGCAAGTTTGTTAATCTGTTGTCTGCTTCCATATGGAAGAGTATCAGGGCCAGGCAGGAGAAAAAATATATGAGAGGTGAAGATTCTTTTTTATTGAAGTGCACTTCAACGAAAAAGTCTAAATGTCGAGAAAAAAGTCGAAATGTTCGAGATTAATCTTCAAGTACAATTTATGAATAAAGTCGAAATTTCTTGAATAAAGTCGAAATTTAGCCTTTTTTCTCAACATTTCAACTTTATTCAAAAATTTTTGACGTTTTTCTCAACATTTCAACTTTATTCACGAAATTTTGACGTTTTTCTCGACATTTCGACTTTTTTCTCGACATTTCGACTTTTTTCCCTCAGTGCATAATGAAAAAAAATAAATCTTCCTCCACTAAAATACCATTTTTATTTTTCTCCTGCCTGGCCCTAATACTCTTAACGGTCTTAATCCCTGTGGATTACAATCTAACTACAAAAAAAAAGTTCTTACATCTAGTTTTACAAGTGTGTTTGTAATGACAGGGAAAAACATGAAATAAGTTTATAGTGGGTGTGTGAATGATCAATAATCGGTATTGATGGCAGTAATGGAGGCTTGGGTCGGCCCTGCGGCAAGTATATTATTAAGATTGAAAGTTTCCAACTTTCCTGTCTCGTCTCGTCTCGAAAGAAATATCAAACTATCTTCTGTTTCTGTCTGCAAGTAGTGAAAGATGGAAACCTTCACTGAGCTGCGTGAAGTTGAGCAATTTCCTCTCTGACAGACAAACTTACCCCGCTGTCTTCCAGAGGAGGGAAACGTGAACTCTCTGTGCAGAGGAAGTAATAAAAGATATGAAAGGAAATAAAGGAAACTGCTGTTTGTGACATTTAGACGTCAACTGCCTTCGCGGAAAATTTACATTTTATTGCAAAACGCACAGAAAAAAACCTTAAATGATCAAAGAAGTTTCTCTGAGCTGACGTCTCATAACTGTCCGACGGCAGACGTCTCGGAGGAAGAAAAGTGTCAAGACAAACCTCTTTTTTTCCGCGGCGTTGGCGATATATGTGCTTGAATGACTCCACCTCCGTCTGCAAATGGGATAACCTTAATAAGAAAAAGATAAGAAAGTTAAAGGAAATGGTGTCAGAGAGACACAAACACACTTTAGTACGGAAGAGAATCAGGGCCGTGCAGGAGAACAAATATTTGAGGGGAAGATTGTTTTTTATCGTGCACTTTGAGAAAAAAGTTCAAATGTCGAGATTAATGTTGATACAATTTCGACTTTTTTCTAGAAATTGTACTTCATTATTCTCGACATTTCAACTTTTTTCTCGACATTTTGATTTTTTCCTCAACATTTCTATCCGTTATAACTAGTTAATAGATCATTAGTAAACAGTTAATTAATAAGCTATTAATGACTTGTGAAGTATTTGTTAACAGTCTGTTAAAGATTCATAATGATGCCTTATAGATAGTTAATAGGTAATTAATAAACTAATAGTTAATGAGTTATAAATGACTTGCTAAATAACAGTTAACAGTTTAAGGATTTACAACTGTGCCTTATAGATAGTCAATAGATAACTATTAACGACTTATGAATGACTTGTTAACTGTATGTTAATGATTTATACCTATATATTATGAATTAGTAATAGATCATGAGTAAATCACTTACTAATGACTTGTTAAGTATCAGTTCATGACTTGTTAAGAATCAGTTAATAGTTTATATTTGTTATTTGGACGTTGTTCTAAAGTTGCAACTATTCCTCATGTATTAATTGTTAGTAAATGAGGAATAGTTGCAACTTTAGAATAACGTCCCAATAACACACATAACCTAATAACTAATACTTAACTAAAATATTAACTCACACTTTACAGATCAGTTGTTAATAGTTTGTTAACCATCAACCAGTGAAACTTTGCAGAACAGCAAATGGATGGAACCATAATTTGATGTGATATTTAAAGTATCAGATTTCCGTAGCTCAACCTTTTTTACACTTATAGGCTTTTCTGTGTTCTGTATTTTACCAAAGAAACACCACGGATGAAATGTTGAACATTAGGTTTAATTTATTGACTCATACTGAGCCATCACATGCAGAACAGCAGTATACAACAGTAAACAACATTATACAGCAGTATACAACAGTATACAACAGTATACAACAGTATACAACAGTAAACAACAGTAAACAACAGTAAACAACAGTAAACAACAGTATACAACATTATACAACAGTAAACAACATTATACAACATTATACAACAGTAAACAACATTATACAACAGTATACAACAGTAAACAACAGTATACAACATTATACAACAGTAAACAACATTATACAACAGTATACAACAGTAAACAACAGTATACAACAGTAAACAACATTATACAACAGTATACAACAGTATACAACAGTAAACAACATTATACAACAGTATACAACAGTAAACAACAGTAAACAACAGTAAACAACAGTATACAACAGTATACAACAGTAAACAACAGTAAACAACAGTAAACAACAGTATACAACATTATACAACAGTAAACAACATTATACAACATTATACAACAGTAAACAACATTATACAACAGTATACAACAGTAAACAACAGTATACAACAGTAAACAACATTATACAGCAGTATACAACAGTATACAACAGTATACAACAGTAAACAACAGTAAACAACATTATACAGCAGTATACAACATTATACAACATTATACAACAGTATACAGCAGTATACAACAGTATACAACAGTATACAACAGTAAACAGCAGTATACAGCAGTATACAACAGTATACAGCAGTATACAGCAGTATACAGCAGTATACAACAGTATACAACAGTATACAGCAGTATACAGCAGTATACAACAGTATACAGCAGTATACAGCAGTATACAACAGTATACAACAGTAAACAACATTATACAACAGAATACAACAGTAAACAACATTATACAACAGTATACAGCAGTATACAACAGTATACAACAGAATACAACAGTAAACAACATTATACAACAGTATACAGCAGTATACAGCAGTATACAACAGTATACAACAGTAAACAACAATATACAACAGTATACAGCAGTATACAGCAGTATACAACAGTATACAACAGTATACAACAGAATACAACAGTAAACAACATTATACAACAGTATACAACAGTATACAACAGTATACAGCAGTATACAACAGTATACAACAGTATACAACAGTATACAGCAGTATACAACAGTATACAACAGAATACAACAGTAAACAACATTATACAACAGTATACAGCAGTATACAGCAGTATACAACAGTATACAACAGTATACAACAGAATACAACAGTAAACAACATTATACAACAGTATACAACAGTATACAACAGTATACAGCAGTATACAACAGTATACAACAGTAAACAACATTATACAACAGTATACAACAGTAAACAACATTATACAACAGTATACAGCAGTATACAACAGTAAACAACATTATACAACAGTATACAACAGTATACAAACATGAGGTTTGGACACTTTTTGTGCTAAACACTGGGACATTTAATGTCCATACATCACAGCAATGTCATGGATTATCCGTCCTTACGGCCCTTTGCGATGCCTACAGGCCACTCATGCCATTCAATCCCCCTGAGATGTTCTACCAGTATTTCCTCTGTGCGATTCCCCCTGAGTCTCCACACACTTTCCTTAAAGGGGACATATTATGGCATTTAATGTGTATTTTAAACAGGCCTTTAATGTCTTAAAAACAATCAGAAATTCAGCCTGTGGGCCATGTCTTTAGTTTTACCGTTTCTAACCCCTTTTTCTGTGCTTCATTCTGAGGGGCGGGGCTATGATAATGAGGCTCTGCGCCGATTGGCTCCCTGAATGACGTGTAGCAGGGGAGGAGAATAAGCCTCGCTCCGGCCAGAGCAGCCGGCTGCGTCGTACACAAACTGTGTCCCATGCGAGAAGCTTCTGGGACAAAATCAATTCCATTGCTTTATTTTCTATTGGACTGTCCTAACTGGCCGCGAGTTTAACGGTTTCAGTGTGGACAGAGAGAGTTTAACGGTTTCAGTGTGGACAGAGAGAGTTTAACAGTTTCAGTGTGGACAGAGAGAGTTTAACAGTTTCAGTGTGGACAGAGAGAGTTTAAGGGTTTCAGTGTGGACAGAGAGAGTTTAACGGTTTCAGTGTGGACAGAGAGTTTAACAGTTTCAGTGTGGACAGAGAGAGTTTAACAGTTTCAGTGTGGACAGAGAGAGTTTAACAGTTTCAGTGTGGACAGAGAGAGTTTAAAGGTTTCAGTGTGGACAGAGAGAGTTTAATGGTTTCAGTGTGGACAGAGAGAGTTTAACAGTTTCAGTGTGGACAGAGAGCGTCCGATGTCACGCAGCTCGACGCCATAGTCGGACGCTCGCATGCAGTTACACGGATCTTAAAGCCTGATTTACGGTTCTGCGTTAAATCGACGCGTACCCTACGCCGTAGGCTCTGCGTTGGTGTAACCCGAAACCATAAATCAGCCTTTAGTCACCTCGTCTTCACACTAATTCACACAGGAAGATTACATTTTTCATTCTAAACAGGTACACCACAGTTACTCAGATTCCTCATCATTTCATATGTTACAAGAAATCACAACACTGAATTTTCACAAATGGCAACTTTATTATTAAAAAAATAAAAAATAAGTTGTATATAAATAACATTTATGCACTATTGCTGGCTCAAGGAAGGACCGTGCATTTCTTCTGAAGGTGTCGTTGAACAGCTTCAGGTGCATTGCTTGGATAGGTGGCACCAGATAAGTGGCACCAGATCTCTCCTTCTTCTTCTCTCGACCAAGCGAAGAACAGGCTTTGCATGTCCTCTCCCTCTCCGGTTCACTCCTAGCATCATTTATATGTCCACTAGAGGGCAAATAAGTTATTTTAATGCAGTAACTTTTATGTCCACTAGAGGGCAAATAAATGCATTTAGATGCAGTAATTATTATGTCCACTAGAGGGCAAATAAATGCATTTAAATACAGTAACTTATGTGTCCACTAGAGGGCAAATAGTTGCATTTAAATGCAGTAACTTATATGTCCACTATAGGGCAAATAAATGCATTTAGATGCAGTAATTATTATGTCCACTAGAGGGCAAATAGTTGCATTTAAATGCAGTAACTTATATGTCCACTATAGGGCAAATAAGTTATTTTAATGCAGTAACTTTTATGTCCACTAAAGGGGAAATACATGCATTTAAATGCAATAACGTTCATGTCCACTAGAGTAAATGCATTTAAATGCAGTCATTTATGTGTCCACTAGAGGTCAAATTGTTCTTTTATTGCAGTAACTTATATATCCACTAGAGGGCAAATAAATGCATTTAAATGCAGTAACTTATATGTCCACTAGAGGGCAAATAAATGCATTTAAATGCAGTAACTTATGTGTCCACTAGAGGTCAAATTGTTCTTTTATTGCAGTAACTTATATATCCACTAGAGGGCAAATAAATGCATTTAAATGCAGTAACTTATATGTCCACTAGAGGTCAAATTGTTCTTTTATTGCAGTAACTTATATATCCACTAGAGGGCAAATAAATGCATTTAAATGCAGTAACTTATATGTCCACTAGAGGTCAAATTGTTCTTTTAATGCAGTAACTTATATATCCACTAGAGGGCAAATAAATGCATTTAAATGCAGTAACTTATATTTCCACTAGAGAATAAATGAGACGTAAAACGTAAATTTCTTTGTAGAAAGGCACTTTATGAAAATAAGTCCAGTTTACTTGTATTATTTTTTTTTATTGAAAGACAAAATGCAAACAGCACAATCCACCGCCAGGGGGAGACACTCACTCAGCGGCGGAAAATCAGGACACAATGAACTACAGAACATTAACAAACATTAAAAACATTAAAAAGAGACACAAACTTAAATTAATCTAAAGAACTTTGTGATTCACTGATGCTTAGACTTTATTGTAAAAATAACAAACTTTAAATAAACATGCAATTCGAGTCCTTGAGTTTCAACAGTGGTTGTCAGAGGGTTTTATTCCCCTGCTCTCTGTGGTGCTGCTCCACGTGGTGGCCGCCAGGGGGCGCGCATGCGCAGCTCACGGCCGCCTGGTGCGGGTCGATGATCCAAACAACAAACAAACTTATTTACCGAGAAAGAGTCTGTTGTTGTAAAGTTTGTGTATAAAATATAGATTCAATATTCAAGATTCTTTATTGTCATTGTTCATATTTCATAACAACGAAATTACAAGTGCTGGTCCTTATATAAAGAGAAAGATAAGTATATATATATATATATATATATATATATATATATATATATATATATATATATATATATATATATATATATATATATATATATATATATATATATATATATATATATATATGCATGTATATGTATATATATATATATTTGTATATATACTGTATATATGCATGTATGTATATATACATATACGGCCGCCGATAGGGGGGGACAAACGGGTCTGTTGTCCCGGGCCCAGGGTAGGGGGGGGGGCAAAACTGAAGAGAAAAAAAAATAATAATTAATTCTCATTAAATTATGAAATCATTTTTCAAAATGTTTCAAAATATGCCTATTTGTGGAAAAAATATTTTTGAGTTTGAGTTACATAAAAGCTTGTTATTTGTTTTCTTCCTAATTGTCCTTGTGGTCAAGAACCCCCAACACTAAAATGGTTTGGCCTCTGATCAAAATTTGATGTTATCATTTAATTCAACCATTAGAATGGTCAAAATGTCCGGTCAGCACAAGTCCGGTGCTCAGAAAAGAAGAGAAAAGAGAAGAAGAAAAGAAGAAAATAGAGGCCTCAGAGATTCTCTACACAAATATTTTAAAAAGGTGGTGACGGTGAAGCTGGAATTAATAAAGTCAGTGTAGAGCAAGGTAAGAAACAGTTACAAAGTTTACCAACCTTAACCTAACCTAACTGGTTAGCTCTAATGTTAACGTCCATTAGTTTGTATAAAAACCTAAAGAGCAGAGGGAGAGGAGAGGAAGAGGAGAAGGACAGATCCGGGCGCAGGGGGGCCATCTTACATTATTTTGTCCGGGGCCCCGGCAGGACTGTGTATATATACATATATACATATATATATATATATATATATATATATATATATATATATATATATATATATATATATATATATATATATATATATATATATATATATATATATACATATATATATATATATATATATATATATATATATATATATATATATATATGTATATGTATATGTATATATGTATATGTATATATGTGTATGTAATATGTATATATATATATCTGTTACTAATGCCTATTGCACTTTTCTGGCCTGCAGCTTTGAGGCCGTTCCTTCCCCCCCGGGACCGGGTTGATCCTTTACCTTTAGAATAAACACATCACATCCAGAGCTTACTCTGGGTTTAGAATAAAAACTGAGTGAAATTGTAGGTGAGATTCTGAGTTATTATAAGAAAAAAATGTAATGGTGGGGGCAGGATAAAAATAAATGGGTGAATAGAATGTATTTACAAGACAATAGGATATATTTAGAGAGCAGCATGAACATACCGGTCAAATGAGGCAGAAAACTGTAATAAATAAAGTGACGGGTTGAGTTATTATTATTGGTTATATAATAATAATATATAATAATTATCGTAATTATTATTATCATGACTATTATCATCATCATCATTATTATTAGAACTATTGTCATCATGATTATTATTATCATTATTATTATTATTATTATTATTATTATTATTATTATTATTAAGTGGGTAGTTGCAGAGATCTCAGAAATGTGTGTATTGAATATGAGAGATAGATATGATGAAGAGATAAAACAGTTATAGACAGATCGCTAACAAGAGGGGACTGAAGAAATTCTTTAGTTTGAGGATTTATGTTTGATATTTTCTTGTCTTTTGGTCCTCAGTTTTATTTCTTGTACTTTTCTCCAATCAGTTCTTTTTTGTAAGACTGCAAACAATAAACAAAAATAAACATTAATACAAAATAACGTCTGTTGTATCTGGTAACAACAACAATATTCCCTTTGTAATGCCTTTGACATAAACCTATTTACATAGTGTAAATCTGTATTCATCTGTTATTCTTTTTATTCTTTTTATATACTAGTATTTTTTATTACTATTTTTATTCTCCTTCTTCTTATTATTATTATTATTATTGTATATACTGTTTATAGTGTTTTTTTATTATTACTGTGTGATATTGATGCCTCTTGTGTTTTGCACTATCCCCTTTGCTGCTGTAATCTGGAAATGTCCCCTCTGTGGGACTATTAAAGGCTTTCTTATCTTATCTTAGTGTTACACACACTTCCCAAGTATAAAACTGAAACAAACTTAAGCAGTAACAACATTAATGTGACTCTTTCTCACGCTGTTATTGATGAAACAGATAAATAAAGCCAGATAAACTGACTAAATGGCGCCCTCTGGTGGACAAATGAAAACACTGCGCTGCCACGATAAAACCTTAACCACAATAAAAGTGACAAACTACGTGATGAAATATCCACCAAACTTACACGGTAAGTAAGTGTATACACTACAAATCACAATATTCTTAATATAACATTATAACACACAAAGATTTAACCAAGCTCCGTTTGAGAGACAACTTGTAAGAATTGTTTTGCTGCACTGGTCCGTCCCTGAAATAAATCCGGCTAGGAACGTTAACCGCTGGGCGGAAAAGAAATATGCCCTCTGTATTAATAAAACATTTGAGTGATGTACATTCAAAGATGCAGTTAGAATTAGAACGTTTGTCAAAACATATATTATTAGCAGTATTTATTGTGGCCTGCTGTTTACACCATAGACATATATACGATTGTTATGTTATTTTATTGTCTGAAAAATTGTTCAAATGTTATTTTGTTGTCTGAAAAATGGTTTAAATGTTATTTTATTGTCTGAAAAATGGTTCAAATGTTATTTTATTGTCTGTAAAATGGTTCAAATGTTATTTTATTGTCTGAAAAATGGTTCAAATGTTATATTATTGTCTGAAAAATGGTTCAAATGTTATTTTATTGTCTGTAAAATGGTTCAAATGTTATTTTATTGTCTGAAAAATGGTTCAAATATGTTATTTTGTTACTTGAACATTTTTAAAAGCCTAAAATATAAATATAATTATAAATACAGATATTAAAGCGTAATCTAAGTAATTCTTTAGAAGGATAAATGTTGTTCATAATTTTAAAGTGTTATTATCACAGTGTTGATCCCCTGGTTGATCCGCACATCATCAGTACCGGAAACCCGTCCCGGGCTGTGAACACGAAGCCGGAAGTACAGGGGGGGGATCCATCTCGCCGCCGCTTTACTCTCTGATCTCCGCGCCTCAGTTCAAAATTCAAAAAATGGCCACGCAGAGAAGGTCGAGCAGAAACCAGCGGAGGGAGAAGTGCATGAACAAGACCTTCGCGGCGTCCAGCATCGACTCCACCGCCGTGGAGGAGAAGCTGTTCGGCCGGCCGGAGCCGGGGCCGGAGCCGGGCAGCGACAGCTGCGACGGGCCGGTGGTTTTCACCTGCGGAACCTGCAGGTTACCTGTCGGGGACTCGAGCAGCTGGGACGGAACCGAGGAGGAGCAGAACCAGATCCGCCTCAAGTGTGAGGAAGAGTCGTGAAGCCTGATTTATGCTTCCGCGTTACATCGACGCAGAGCCTCTGCGTCGGTGTAACGCGGAACCGTAAATCAGTGATTTTATTTTTTGTATTTTTTTTTTATTGTTGGCTTTGTCTCGAACACAACAAAACCCATCAACTTAAAAGCATCAAAATATATAAAAAAAAAAAATAAATTAACAGTCTCATCCAAAAATACAAAACACAACAGCAAAACAATGTGTTGTGCAAAAAATGTGCAAAAACTCTAAATCTTACCACGAATATTGGTCTTATTTCTAGTTAAAATGTCTGATTTTTTGTAAAAGAAAATCTCATTACACTTAAAACAAGAGTCATCACTGGAAAAAACAACAATTTTCACCTGTTTCAAGTAGATTTTCACTTAAAGGTGACCTATTATGGCATTTAATGTATATTTTAAACAGGCCTTGAATGTCTTAAAAACAATCTAAAGCTTGTTTTTTCTACATAAATCATAAATTCAGCCTGTGGGCCCTGTCACTAGTTTTACCGCTTCTAACCTCTTTTTCTGCGCCTCATTTTTAGGGAAGGGGGGGGTATGATAATGAGGCTCTGTGCTGATTGGCTCCCTGAATGACGTGTAGCAGGGGAGGAGAATAAACCTCGCTCCGCCAGAGCAGCCCGAGCCTGTAAATTATCACAACACTGAATTTTCACAAATGGAAACTTTATTGTTAAAAAAATAAAATATGAGTTGTATATAAATAACATTTATGCACTATTTAAGCCGGATCTGCCCGGCGGATGCTGAACGCTGGCCCCGGAGCCACGCCGGGAGCAGCGCTGCTGGAGCAGCGCGCGTCACCGCGGCTTTAACGGGGGAATCTGACCGGTTCCGACCGGCCGAGACCGCAGGAACCGGCCTGGACTGATAGCAGGGACTCCCGGGGACCGACAGGCGGAATTTCAGCCGGATCTGCCCGGCGGATGCTGCGCGACGGGCGCTGCAACCGCACAGCAGGCGCACAGATCCGCTCCGGAGCGCATCCGCGGCGCATCGCCCGTTACCGGGGATCAAACCGACAGATTTGCCTGAAAATCTTTGAGGACCCAGCTCCCAAACCACCCGGGAACCTGGATGATTTAACCTGGATCCGCTCCGCTGCGGTGCCACCTCCGACTGGCTGAAGGAAGCCCCGCTCCAGCAGCGGAGAGAGCTGGTTGTGGGCGTGGTTTCAGCAGCGGAGGCTGAACCTATGGAAATCTGCTCCCGTCGTGACGTCACGACGGGAGCAGATTCTAATCGGCTCAAAAAAAACCACGTGACACTGGGGGACTCTGTCCGGCGGGGGTCAGAGAGCTTGCAGAAATTCATGGTATTTTGTCTCCCCTGTGCTGGCAGGGTGAGGGGAGACCACTTTATATACACTGCTCAAAAAAATTAAAGGAACACTTTGAAAACACATCAGATTGCAATGGTGAAAAAAAAAATGTTGGATGTCTATACTGATATGGACAGTTTAATGTCTCAGGAACGAAAGGATGCCACATCTTTTGATGGAAATAAAAGTTTTCACCCTACAGAGGGCTCAGTATATAGACACCCCAAAACTCAAAGTGAAAAAATTATGTGGCAGGCTCGTCCATTTTGCTTAAATTCAATTTCTGCAACTCAAAATTCTTTTCAATATCTTGTGTGGCCCCCACGTGCTTGTGTGCATGCTTGACAACGTCATGCCGCGACGACGGATGGTGTCTTGTGGGATGTCCTCCCAGATCTGTCTAAGGGCATCAGTGAGCTCCTGTAAAGTCTGAGGAGCAACCTGGCGGCGTCTGATGAACCGAAACATTCTGTCCCAGAGGTTTCTATCGGGTTTAGATCAGTTGATCGTGAGGGCCGTTCAATTGTGTCAATTCCTTCATCTTCCAGATACTGTCTGCATACTCTTGCCACATGAGGCCAGGCATTGTTGTGGATCAGGAGGAACCAGGACCTCCTGCACCAGCGTAGGGTCTGACCACGGGTGAAAGGATTTCATCCCGATACCTAATGGCAGTCAGACTGCCGTTCTCCAGCCTGTAGAGGTCTGTTGGTCCCTCCATGGAAATGCTGCCGTTCTCCAGCCTGTAGAGGTCTGTTGGTCCCTCCATGGAAATGCTGCCGTTCTCCAGCCTGTAGAGGTCTGTTGGTCCCTCCATGGAAATGCTGCCGTTCTCCAGCCTGTAGAGGTCTGTTGGTCCCTCCATGGAAATGCTGCCGTTCTCCAGCCTGTAGAGGTCTGTTGGTCCCTCCATGGAAATGCTGCCGTTCTCCAGCCTGTAGAGGTCTGTTGGTCCCTCCATGGAAATGCTGCCGTTCTCCAGCCTGTAGAGGTCTGTTGGTCCCTCCATGGAAATGCTGCCGTTCTCCAGCCTGTAGAGGTCTGTTGGTCCCTCCATGGAAATGCTGCCGTTCTCCAGCCTGTAGAGGTCTGTTGGTCCCTCCATGGAAATGCTGCCGTTCTCCAGCCTGTAGAGGTCTGTTGGTCCCTCCATGGAAATGCTGCCGTTCTCCAGCCTGTAGAGGTCTGTTGGTCCCTCCATGGAAATGCTGCCGTTCTCCAGCCTGTAGAGGTCTGTTGGTCCCTCCATGGAAATGCTGCCGTTCTCCAGCCTGTAGAGGTCTGTTGGTCCCTCCATGGAAATGCCGTCCCAGACCATCACTGACCCACCACCGAACCGGTCATGAATGATGTTGCAGGCAGCATAGCGCTCTCCTTGGCTTCTCCAGACCCTTTCACGTCTATCAAAGGTGCTCAGGGTAAACCTGCTCTCATCTGTGAGAAGCACAGGGCGCCAGTGGCGGACTTGCCAATTCTGGTGTTCTATGGCAAATGCCAATGGAGCTCCACGGTGCTGAACAGTGAGCACAGGGAACACTACAGGACATCGTGCCCTGAGGCAAACCCTTATGAAGTCTGTTTCTGACTGTTGGGGCCGAGACATTCACACCAGTAGCTGCTGGAGGTCATTCTGTCGGGCTCGGGCAGTGCTCAACCTGTTCCTCCTTGCACAAAGCAGCAGATATCGGTCCTGCTGATGGGATGAGGACGGTCTACGGCCCTGTCCAGCTCTCCTAGAGTAACTGCCTGTCTCCTGGAATCTCCTCCATGCTCTGGAGATTGTACTGGGAGACACATCAGATCTTCTTGCAACAGCACGCATGGATGTGCCATCCTGAAGGAGTTGGACAATCTGCGCAACTTCAGGAGGGTTAAGAAATCGCCTCATGCTCCCAGTCGTGATAATGACTCTAGCTAAAGCCAACACTTGTGGAAAAACAGTCAGAAAAGATCAAGATGGAGGAACTTGAAATGGCCTCCACCTCCAAAACCAGTCCTGTTTTGGAGGCCGTCTCGTTGTTGACCCTCTAGTGCACCTGTTGTTAATTCCATCAACACCAATGCAGCTGAAACTGATTAACAACCCCCTCTGCCACGTAACTGACCAAAACCTTATCAGAAAAGTGCAGTTGAATTCATGCCATACCCTGATAAAAAACTGTTCCTTTAATTTTTTTGAGCAGTGTATGTTAAAACAAGAAAAAACGTGTTTTTCATAATAGGTCCCCTTTAAAATAAGTAGAAAAATCTGCCAGTGGAACAAGATTTTTTAGCTTGTAATGAGAAGATAAATCTTGTTCCACTGGCAGATTTTCTACTTATTTCAAGTGAAAATTGTCAAATAGCAAGTTATTTTTCTGGTAATGATTTTTTGACTAAAAATGAGACATTTTAACTAGAAATAAGACAAATATTCCTGGTAAGATTTTGAGTTTTTGCAGTGAAAAGCATTAATAACTGTCACTAAATTTAATATTGATCTGAAAATGAGAACACTGCTTAAACCAGCAGGAGAAACAAACAACAACAGCAGGATATACACGTTTTAACTCCCAAAAAAGACAGAAAATGTCATTAAAACAAGAGTCATTACCAGAAAAATAACTTATTTGACAATTTTCACCTGTTTCAAGTAAATGTTTTACTTGAAATAAGTAGAAAAATCTGCCAGTGGAACAAGATTTATCTTCTCATTACAAGCAAAAAAATCTTTGGGCAAGAGGCAGCACAAAACTCTTCCAAACTAGTCCAGATGTTCTGCTGCTGGTTTCTGTCCATCCATCCATCCAGTGTTTAAGATAAGATAAGATAAGATAATCCTTTAATAGTCCCACAGAGGGGAAATTAGCAGTTTACAGTGTGATAGAAGTGTGATATCTGTGAGATGCTGCTGACCGTCTGGTGTTTTTCTCTCAGGCGTCACTGACAACGTCCTGATTGGAACAGACAACCGCCTGATGGATCGGGAAGGGAAGAGATCTCTGTGGTAAGAAGTCCAGAGCAGCGTGAAGACATGAACACATGAACACTAGGGGTGGGTATTGGGAACTTTAAACTTTAAACTTTATTTATTTATATAGCACCAACTCATGCAGTGTAAGTGCAACTCATGGTGCTTTACATACAGAGATAAAATAACAATCAAAAGTACAATTTAAAACATCCCATACGACCCCACCCCCCACGCTTACACACACCCTCACTCACACTCATACACATGTGCACACACACACACACACACACACACACAGTAAGTGGACTGGTGACATGGCTTAGCACTAACGATCCAGGTGAGGAAAACACTACCTATGGGTGGCCGTCCACACTGAGAAGCTCCACCGGCCATGACCATAAGGAGCATCGCCACAGAGACCCCCCCAACCCGGACAGACCAGGGCAGACCCCACACAGAAGGTGGAGTCCCACCCCCAGCTACCCAGGCCTGAGGGACCCCCATGACGACCCCCCCATGGGCGGAGCAGACACACCTCCCAGTGTGGACGACCCCCCTGAGGAAACACTGGAGCTAAAAACTAAAAGAGTAAAAGAAAGTAAAAAATGCCTAAAAAGTGTAAAATTTTAGAAAAATCTATACAAAACTTAAGATGAATAATAAATAACATAAAATACAAAGTCACTCAAATGGATTAAAGGTTTAAAAAAAAAAAAAAAAAAAAAAAAAAAGAGATCAGATAAAAGCCAAGCTAAAAAGGTGTGTCTTGAGCCTCCTTTTAAAAATATCAATGTTCTCTGCGGCCCTGAGGTTCTCTGACAGGCTGTTCCATAAATAAGGGCCATAATGGCTGAATGCAGCCTCACCGTGGGTTTTGGTCCCGGTTCGGGGAATGGTTAAAAGGCCGGTGCCAGAGGACCTCAGGGTCCGTGAGGGTTGATACGGTAAAAGCAGATCAGATAAATAAGATGGCCCAAGACCGTTAAGACATTTAAAAACCAGTAAAAGAACCTTAAAATCAATCCTGAAGCGGACGGGGAGCCAATGCAGCGATTTTAAAACAGGTGTAAGGGAAGGACCTCACGATACGATACGCATCACGATACTTGAGCCACGATACGATACACATTGCGATATCCCGATTATGCGATATCCCGATTATTATATTCTACATAGTTCACCGAAAAATGTAAAAATGCATTACACATCTTAAAATCCAAGTTGTATAAATGTACATCACATGATAGTGATGGATCTTAAAATCCGAGTTGCACGTTCATCAGATTATAGTGACAATTCATGGGACAAACTGAGTCAAAACAATGTTTTATTATAACTATACAAGCTAAAGTTACAACATATTTGTATATGTTTTTCATATCATTTACATCATATGAAATTAACATTAAATTTAGTATGAGGTTGCTTTAATTACGTGGCAAATGATAATAAACAAAAGAAAGATGGAACTAAAACCAAGAACAGGCACAGTGATCAGTCAGTATAGATATAAATCCATAAATAAATAAACCTCTGGCCATTATTTTTCATTTTTTAAGGACAGGCAATTGTGTTATATAAAAAATAAATCATAAAATGAAATAAAACGTGAAATAAAACCTGAGCTCAGTGCAGGGCCCTCCCGGGGTTGGTAGAGAGTGGCAATGCCCAGGACTGTTACTTAGGTAGGAGCACTGGGTGATGAAATGGGAAAAAGATCGGGGATATAAAAAAAAAATAAATAAATAAAAAATAAAAAATCGATATTCAAATTTTTAATATCGATATTGAATCAGCTGGAAAAGTATCGCGATATATTGCCATATCCATATTTTTGCCCACCCCTAATGAACACATGAACTTCTGGATGTGATGTTTACCGTTCAGGGGCCGGATTCACAAAACATTCTTAAGAAAAAAAAATCTTCTTAAGTGTCATTTTTTTTCTTAAGTTCAGTCTTAAGAAGAAAAAAGAGAAGAAGTCATATTCTCCAAAAAAGTTCTTAAGTATTTTCTTAACTTTCTTCTTAAGTTTCTTCTTAAGAAAAAAGCTCTCGGCTTCAGCTGTCGTTTTGGTGCGAAATGCATTCTGGGATCCTTGGCTGCTACTGCTGAACGGTCTGCTGGAGCGGCTACTGAATTGATTGAGTGATTTCGGATACAGCCATATTTTAAGAAATTCGTAAGAAATGACAGTTCTTAAGATGGTTCTTAAGAAAATATTGAGGAATTGCACTTACGAACTTAATTTTCTTCTTAATTTTAGATCTTAAGACATTTCTTAAGATTTTCTTAAGAAGATATTGGTGAATCCGGCCCCTGATCTCTGTTTCTCAGCCTGATGTTCTGATCTCTGTTTCTCAGCCTGATGTTCTGATCTCTCTCAGCCTGATGTTCTGATCTCTCTCAGCCTGATGTTCTGATCTCTGTTTCTCAGCCTGATGTTCTGATCTCTCTCAGCCTGATGTTCTGATCTCTGTTTCTCAGCCTGATGTTCTGATCTCTGTTTCTCAGCCTGATGTTCTGATCTCTGTTTCTCAGCCTGATGTTCTGATCTCTCTCAGCCTGATGTTCTGATCTCTGTTTCTCAGCCTGATGTTCTGATCTTTCTCAGCCTGATGTTCTGATCTCTGTTTCTCAGCCTGATGTTCTGATCTCTGTTTCTCAGCCTGATGTTCTGATCTCTCTCAGCCTGATGTTCTGATCTCTGTTTCTCAGCCTGATGTTCTGATCTCTCTCAGCCTGATGTTCTGATCTCTCTCAGCCTGATGTTCTGATCTCTCTCAGCCTGATGTTCTGATCTCTCTCAGCCTGATGTTCTGATCTCTCTCAGCCTGATGTTCTGATCTCTCTCAGCCTGATGTTCTGATCTCTCTCAGCCTGATGTTCTGATCTCTCTCAGCCTGATGTTCTGATCTCTCTCAGCCTGATGTTCTGATCTCTCTCAGCCTGATGTTCTGATCTCTGTTTCTCAGCCTGATGTTCTGATCTCTCTCAGCCTGATGTTCTGATCTCTGTCTCTCAGCCTGATGTTCTGATCTCTCTCAGCCTGATGTTCTGATCTCTGTTTCTCAGCCTGATGTTCTGATCTCTCTCAGCCTGATGTTCTGATCTCTCTCAGCCTGATGTTCTGATCTCTGTTTCTCAGCCTGATGTTCTGATCTCTCTCAGCCTGATGTTCTGATCTCTGTCTCTCAGCCTGATGTTCTGATCTCTCTCAGCCTGATGTTCTGATCTCTCTCAGCCTGATGTTCTGATCTCTGTTTCTCAGCCTGATGTTCTGATCTCTCTCAGCCTGATGTTCTGATCTTTCTCAGCCTGATCGTGGACCTGGCCTGCCGCGGCTGCCGCTCACCTCTGGGGATGATGTACACGTCCACGCCCAAGCACCTGGACCACAAGAGGTTCAGCTTCTGCCTCGGCGTGGCCCATATAGACAGGTACGTCCTCCTCCTGTCTCAGCGTGGCCCCGTTTCTGAAGACGGGAACACTTTAGGGATTTATCTAGTGCTGGGCGGTATGACCAAAAATGTATATCACAGTATTTTTCAAAATTATATCGGTTTCACGGTATATCACGGTATTTTTTTTTTTTTTTTCATGCACAACTGGGTGTTAACCACATTTTCTAATGATTTGGAAAGGAATTGCTGCAGTAAATTGGCTTAGAATGGCCTATTTTACTGTCATGAGGAGGAAATATTGTAGAAAAACATTAATGTCCACACTAGTATAAATACAGGTTTGCATGGCCTCACAAAATGATGCCGTTTACAATGAGGTGGCACTTATGATTCTAATGAAGTGAGAGAATCAGTCAGACAACACTTAAAGACTTTAAGTGTTGTCTGACTTGACTTTTCTCCCGCACTTCTAGTGTTACCTGTAGACGTCGACGCAGATCTCAGCTTCATGCATTCTTGATATTCTATCACATGTTTGCAGCTGAGGGGGTGGAGCAAGTTGCTAGTGTTGCCTCCCGCGGCTACAACTTTAGCTTTACAACACTTGCAGATGATTGTTTGTTGGACATCGTCTTTTTTAAAGCCAAAGAATTTCCACACAGCCGACACGGCTCCTCTTTTCGGAACAAGTTCCCCTGCGTCATGTTCTGGAACAGTTGTGGGACTTTCGTTTTCAGCATCTTCACCCACATGTGTCCGCTGTAAACAATGCAACTGCTAAATAGCGATGCACCCAAATGAAAATTTGTGGCCGAAACCGAAAAAAAAAATAATAAACACTTGGACGAATACCGAACAATACCGAACATGGTTCTTCAGCAGTTTTTCATTTATTTTCCAATTTTTTCACCATTGCATAAATCAAATACATTTGATTTAGGCTTTTCAAAGAAAAAAATCTTTTACAAAATTACAAGGTAGAAAATATTTATTGAACATAAAAAACTGAACATGTTTTAATTTCCAGCATTATGATGTTTTGGTTCCACCTCCTGGTGAATGTTGGTAAAATTCTTATGTGGTTAGTTTTTGGTTGGCAAAAGATTTATGTTTGTGGTGCAACCGTTACGGGAGCGGCCAGTCTATTTCCTTATTTTACAACGCCGTTATTAATTGTTCGGTTTTTTCCCACTTATTCCACCGAACACCCAAAGTGTTTTTTTTGTCATTTTCGGCCGAACAGTTTCAGTTACTGAACAATCGGTGCATCACTACTGCTAAACAGTCCCCTCACAAACAGTGTCCAGCGGCGCTACATTCCCAACGTTGTGTACGCTACTGTACAAACTCACCGGTATTACGGTATATGAAACATTCATATCATAAGAAACATAAACACCGGTATTCGGTATGAACCGGTATACCGCCCAGCACTAGATTTATCAACACTACTTAATGTTTGAGAGGTTTAAATTCCAGAGTAAAAGGTTTGATTTGAAGATTTTATTTCGAACATGCGTGTTAAAAAAAAAGAGTACAAAAAAGTAAAATGGAAGTAAACACTTATCCAGTCCTATCCCTGAATCTGACATACATTCTTACATATAACAAGAGTTTCAATAAACTGGGATTAAATACATTTATACTTCCTCCCACTCCTTTTCTAACATGTAACTGAAATATGTGTTTTGATGTTGTTTTTCTTTATGTGGTGGAATGCTAATGCTGTTAATACTTGTATGGGAAAGTGATTGATTTTCTTTTTCTTTATTTTTGTTTTATCCATTTCTTTTTCACTTTTTTTTTTACAATGCACTTTAATGCATTAAATGCGTTTTTTTGCCTATGTTACAATTTTTCAGCAGTCAGTTACAGGCCTAATGTAAGCTCAAACATGGCCAAAAAAATTATTTTGCCAATTTATTTGTTTTAAAGTTATTGTTCTTTGTTGGTATGCCTGCTGGAATATTTAAAAATGCTGGGAAATAAAAAAACTTTCAATAAATATTTCTACCTTGCAATTTTGTAAAATATTTTTTCTTTGAAAAGCCTAAAGCACATTTATTTGATTTATACAATGGTGAAAAAATTGGCAAAATAAATGGAAAAACTGCGAAGAACCATGTTCAGTATGTTATTCGGCCAAGTGTTTATTATTATTTTCGGTTTCGGCCACAAATTTTCATTTGGGTGCATCATAGGAATGGGTGATATTTTACCGTTCACGATAAACCGCCAAAAAAAGTCCCCGCGGTAAGAATTTGTATCTCACAGTAAAAATGATAAATTCCTGTTGATGATGTTTTTGTGTAAAACTGATTTATGGAAGGAAGGAAGGAAGGAAGGAAGAAAACAAGGAAAGGAGGAAGGAAGGGAGAAAACAAGGAAAGGAGGAAGGAAGGGAGAAAACAAGGAAAGGAGGAGGGAAGGAAGGGAGGAAGGAAGGAAGGAAGGAAGGAAGAAAACAAGGAAAGGAGGAAGGAAGGAAGGAAGGAAGGAAGGAAGGGAGAAAACAAGGAAAGGAGGAGGGAAGGAAGGAAAGGAGGAAGGAAGGAAGGAAGGAAAGGAGGAAGGAAGGAAGGAAGGAAGGAAGGAAGGAAGGAAGGAAGGAAGGAAGGAAGGGAGAAAACAAGGAAAGGAGGAAGGAAGGAAGGAAGGGAGAAAGGAAGGAAGGAAGGAAGGAAGGAAGGAAGGAAGGAAGGAAGGAAGGAAGGAAGGAAGGAAGGAAGGAAAGGAGGAAGGAAGGAAGGAAGGGAGAAAACAAGGAAAGGAGGAAGGAAGGAAGGAAGGAAGGAAGGAAGGAAGGAAGGAAGGAAGGAAGGGAGAAAACAAGGAAAGGAGGAAGGAAGGAAGGAAGGAAGGAAGGAAGGAAGGAAGGAAGGAAGGGAGAAAACAAGGAAGGAAGGGGAAAAAAGAAGGAAAGAAAGAAATATATGAGCCAGAAAGAAAGAAAGAAAGAAAGACAGACAGACAGACGTTTAGTAGTATTTAGTATCTTTTATAGCAGTGATTTGGCTCCAAAGACTGAATGTGGTGATAGATTTATAGTTAAAAAGATGGAGTTGAATTGGTATTTTTTTTAATCGTTATCGGGATAAATGCCAGAAATGATGGTGATACATTTTTTACTCCATACCGCCCATCCCTACTGCATCACTAGTAATAACTGACGACTGTATTTTCTCCAGCTACGTCCTGGGCTCGGCCCGCCAGCTCCGGCCACCAGAGGGCGCCACAGAGCAGCCGGTGACGCTGGAGTACCGGGGCGTCGTGGAGCAGCAGGTCCTGGAGGTAAAGCCACCGCTGCAGCTTCTCTTTGTCTCCGGCTGTTGTTCCTGCAGCTGCAGGAATGTGACAGGTGAAATAACTCAGAGCGTTTCAACGCGTGACCTGATTCAGACCTGAAGCACAAGTGCAATCTTCATCCTTGAGATGTTTTCTCTGCTGCGTCAGAACCAGGAACAATAAGAGCTGAAGCGTGAGCCGCCGTGCCGCTCTGATCAGAGTTTTCTCCCTCCGGGGTTCAGGACCTGCACGTGTTCGGCGGCCCGAGGGAGACGGGTCGTCCTCCAGAACGATGACATCAGCTCTAGTTCCCGTTAGCAGACCCGCCGCCTCCCGTCAGACGTTACCTCATCCTCCTTCCCTGCTAACTTTCTCTGATTTTATCATAAAGTGGAGCTGAATCTTCTCTTTACTGGCATCCACAACTATTCATTCTTAGAGTGGTCTGGATAGATGATGGATAGAAAGATAAGACTTCTTTATCCCCTCGGCCTCAGAGAGGAAGCTACAAGTAAAGATATACTAGTAAAGTAAAAGTACAGAACACACCAATTAGAAAAATATAGATAAATAAAAACATTAGATTTTTGATTTGATTTGATTCAATCCAGCAGTGAAAGCCAGGAGTCCACTGAAAAAAGAGCAGAATTTTACAGCAATCAATAAAAAACATACAATTTTAAAAAGAACAATTACAAAGTTAAAAATATTTAATTTAAGGGCATTATTATTATTATTATTATTATTATTATTATTATTATTATTATTATTATTATTATATTTTTCTTTTATGTATTATGATTATTTTTCTTATATTTATTATGATTGTTTTATCATATTTATTATTTTTTATCATTGATTATTTTATTATATTTTTTATTATTATTAATAATAAATATAATAACAATAATAATAAATATAATAAAAGAAAAAAAATTATATTCCTGTTATATTTATTATGATTGTTTTATTATATTATTTTTTATTATATTATTGTTATGATTATATTATATTGATTATTTTAAGATTTTGGTTTTTTTATTATTATTAATAATAAATATAATAACAATAATAATAAATATAATAAAAGAAAAAAAATAATATTCCTGTTATAATATTATTATTATTATTATTATTATTATTATTATTATTATTATTATTATACCATAATATGTTGAACTGCTCTGTTTTATTCCATCTTCACCAGGAATAATAGCAGCAGTAGTTGATCTAAATCACCCTTTGTCTGGTAAAACTCCCAGAATGCCGCTGGGCGGCCAGCAGGGGGCGACGGCGAGCGTCTCGCACCGGGGACAATAGAACTGCAGAGAGCACGTGGAGGAATCTAGGAATCTGTGCTGGAGAAAACATGTTGTTTTAGAGTCTGCAGCTCCGGATTAATCTGACACCTTACTGTTTTCTTTGAGGTGTGAAATGTTTAGATCAGAAACTGGTTCTGCTGCTGTTTTAGAATGAAATGTTCAAGTTAAAGAATTTAACACGTGCATTTAAGGTGATGACGGCTGTAACTGAACACAGAGCAGGTTTTACTTCTGCAGCCTAAAGGTCATGCAATTATCTTTGAACTGTTCTGAACAAAGGAAATACTCCTCCGGTAAAAACAGGTCATTAATGTGACCCAGTTAATACGAGGTCATTGATATCACCTCATTAAAACCAGGTCGTTGATGTCAGGTGTAGGGCTGGGGATCGATTCAAATATCAAGATTCCATTCCGATTCTTAAGATTCAGAATCGATTATCACGATTCGATTCGATCCGATATTGATTTGGGTTAGTGTTAATAAAACTGTTTTTTGAGCTGTTGCATGAATGATATGACTGTAGTTCTGCAACATATTAATACTAGAATTATATTGAGATTCAACAGCAAGTATTGCAGCTAATGATGCTGTAAGGACCAATCAGCTCCCAGAATGCTGATAGAACTGAAACAGAAACATCGTGGGTCAGAATTACCAAACAGATCCAGGGAGGAAACAGAGACGATGAAATCGCTTTTATTTTTTCCCCATTTATGAGAATTTGGTTTTTAACATTTATGCAAATGTAACCCCAAGACAGTTTATAAAGCAAAGAAATATAGACAATGTATGCAATTATAACTGAAAACTTTAATGTTTTCATACATTTAAACATATTTAAAGGCAAAAAACATGGCACCAGTTATTCTCGTGTTCAACAAAATAGTACCAAAAGTTGTAATGTAATGATGAAAAAAAAAAAGTTTTTATTTTTTTATTTTTTTTAATTGATCTCTAGACATATAAATCGATTTTTAGGAATTAATATGAGAATCGATTTTTTCAACACAGGCCTAATCAGGTGGTTAATATCGGGTCGTTAATATCCTCTCATTAATACCAGGTCGTTAATATCATCTCATTAATACGAAGTCATTAATAACAGGTTATTAGTAACAGGTCGTTAATACCAGGTCGTTAAACCGTCATGTTGTTGTGATTCCAAGTTGATGTTAAGCAGAACAGTTTTCCATCAAAGACACATCTGGGACAGAGTCCAAGGTCAACACTTAAGATGTAAAAGGTTTCATAACAACAGGCTTTTATATTTAGTTTCAGTTTTTACTTCAATAATTATGTTTTAATTCAAGTTTCTGAGGTTCTGTTCGTAGAATTGTTGAGTTAGTGAACCGTTTACACCAGTAGTGGACCGTTTACACCAGTAGTGGACCGTTAGTGAACCGTTTACACCAGTAGTTGACCGTTTACACCAGTAGTGGACCGTTTACACCAGTAGTGGGCCGTTTACACCAGTAGTGGACCGTTAGTGAACCGTTTACACCAGTAGTTGACGGTTTCCACCAGTAGAGAACCGTTTCCACCAGTAAAGAACCGTTTACACCAGTAGTGGACCGTTAGTGAACCGTTTACACCAGTAGTTGACCGTTTACACCAGTAGTGGACCGTTTACACCAGTAGTGGGCCGTTTACACCAGTAGTGGACCGTTAGTGAACCGTTTACACCAGTAGTTGACGGTTTCCACCAGTAGAGAACCGTTTCCACCAGTAAAGAACCGTTTACACCAGTAGTGGACGGTTTCCACCAGTAGAGAACCGTTTACACCAGTAGTGGACCGTTTACACCAGTAGTGGGACGTTTACACCAGTAGTGGACCGTTTACACCAGTAGTGAACCGTTTACACTGTTAGTGAACCGTTTACACCAGTAGTGGGACGTTTACACCAGTAGTGGACCGTTTACACCAGTAGTGGACCGTTTACACTGTTAGTGAACCGTTTACACCAGTAGTGGGACGTTTACACCAGTAGTGGACCGTTAGTGAACCGTTTACACCAGTAGTGAACCGTTTACTGTGCTGGAGGGAAAACATTTTTTTAGAGTCTGCAGCTCCGGATGAATCTGGCATCTCGCTGTTCTTTGAGTGGCAAAATGTGAGAAATGTTTAGATCAGAAACTGGTTCTGCTGCCGTTGGAGACGGAAGTTTCAGAATGAAATGTTCAAGTTAAAGAATTTAACACGTGTCTTTAAGGTGATGACGGCTGTAACTGAACACGGAGCACGTTTTACGTCTGCAGCCTGCAGTCATGCAATTATCTTTAAGCTGTTCTGAACAATGCAAATACTCCTTTGTTAAAAACCGGTCATTAATATGACCTCGTTTATACCAGGAGCATTTCCTGGACCGTTTCCACCAGTAGTGAACCGTTCGCACCAGTAGTGGACCGTTTACACCAGTAGTGAACCGTTTACACCAGTAGTGGACCGTTTACACCAGTAGTTGAAAGTTAGTGAACCCTTTACACAAGTAGTGGACCGTTAGTGAACCGACTCCACCAGTAGTGAACCGTTTACACCGTTAGTGAACCGTTTACACTAGTAGTGGACCGTTTACACCGTTAGTGAACCGTTTCCACCAGTAGTGAACCGTTTCCACCAGTAGTGGACCGTTTACACCAGTAGTGGAGCGTTTACACCAGTAGTGGAGCGTTTACACCAGTAGTGGAGCGTTTACACCAGTAGTGGAGCGTTTACACCAGTAGTGGACCGTTTACACCGGTAGTGGACCGTTTACACCGGTAGTGGACCGTTTACACCAGTAGTGAACCGTTTACACCAGTAGTGAACCGTTTACACCAGTAGTGAACCGTTTACACCAGTAGTGGAGCATTTACACCAGTAGTGGAGCGTTTATACCAGTAGTGGACGGTTTGCACCAGTAGTGAGCCGTTTACACCAGTAGTGAGCCGTTTACACCAGTAGTGAACCGTTTACACCAGTAGTGAACCGTTTACACCAGTAGTGGACCGTTTACACCAGTAGTGGACCGTTTCCACCAGTAGTGGACCGTTTACACCAGTAGTGAACCGTTTACACCGGTAGTGAACCGTTTACACCAGTAGTGAACCGTTTCCACCAGTAGTGGACCGTTTACACCGGTAGTGAACCGTTTCCACCAGTAGTGGACCGTTTACACCAGTAGTGGACCGTTTACACCAGTAGTGGACCGTTAGTGAACCGTTTACACCAGTAGTTGACGGTTTACACCAGTAGTGAACCGTTTACACCGGTAGTGAACCGTTTACACCGGTAGTGGACTGTTTACACCAGTAGTGAACCGTTTACACCAGTAGTGAACCGTTTACACCAGTAGTGGACCGTTTACATCAGTAGTGGAGCGTTTACACCAGTAGTGAACCGTTTACACCAGTAGTGGACCGTTTACACCAGTAGTGGACCGTTTACACCAGTAGTGAACCGTTTACACTGTTAGTGAACCGTTTACACCAGTAGTGGGACGTTTACACCAGTAGTGGACCGTTTACACCAGTAGTGAACCGTTTACACCGTTAGTGAACCGTTTACACCAGTAGTGGACCGTTTGCACCAGTAGTGAACCGTTTACACCAGTAGTGGACCGTTTACACCAGTAGAGAACCGTTTACACCAGTAGTGGACCGTTTACACCAGTAGTGAAGCGTTTACACCGGTAGTGGACCGTTTCCACAGGTAGTGAACCGTTTACTGTGCTGGAGGGAAAACATTTTTTTAGAGTCTGCAGCTCCGGATGAAGCTGTTCTTTGAGCGGCGAAATGTGAGAAATGTTTAGATCAGAAACTGGTTCTGCTGCCGTTGGAGACGGAAGTTTCAGAATTAAATGTTCAAGTAAAAGAATTTAACACGTGTCTTTAAGGTGATGACGGCTGTAACTGAACACGGAGCACGTTTTACGTCTGCAGCCTGCAGTCATGCAATTATCTTTAAGCTGTTCTGAACAATGCAAATACTCCTCTGTTAAAAACCGGTCATTAATATGACCTCGTTTATACCAGGAGCATTTCCTGGACCGTTTCCACCAGTAGTGAACCGTTCGCACCAGTAGTGGACCGTTTACACCGTTAGTGAACCGTTTACACCAGTAGTGGACCGTTTACACCAGTAGTGGACCGTTTACACCAGTAGTGGACCGTTTACACCAGTAGAGAACCGTTTACACCAGTAGTGGACCGTTTACAACGGTAGTGAACCGTTTACAACGGTAGTGAACCGTTTACACCGGTGGTGGACTGTTTACACCAGTAGTTAACCGTTTACACCGGTAGTGAACCGTTTACACCAGTAGTGGACCGTTTACACCAGTAGTGAACCGTTTACACCAGTAGTGAACCGTTTACACCAGTACTGCACCGTTTACACCAGTAGTGAACCGTTTACACCAGTAGTGGACCGTTAGTGGACCGTTTACACCAGTAGTGGACCGTTTGCACCAGTAGTGAACCGTTTACACCAGTAGTGAACCGTTTACACTGTTAGTGAACCGTTTACACCAGTAGTGAACCGTTCACACCAGTAGTGGACCGTTAGTGGACCGTTTACCCCAGTAGTGAACCGTTTACTGTGCTGGAGGGAAAACATTCTTTTAGAGTCTGCAGCTCCGGATGAATCTGGCATCTCGCTGTTCTTTGAGTGGCAAAATGTGAGAAATGTTTAGATCAGAAACTGGTTCTGCTGCCGTTGGAGACGGAAGTTTCAGAATGAAATGTTCAAGTTAAAGAATTTAACACGTGTCTTTAAGGTGATGACGGCTGTAACTGAACACGGAGCACGTTTTACGTCTGCAGCCTAAAGGTCATGCAATTATCTTTAAGCTGTTCTGAACAAAGCAAATACTCCTCCGTTAAAAACAGGTCATTAATATGACCTCGTTTATACCAGGAGCATTTCCTGGACTGTTTCCACCAGTAGTGAACCGTTTCCACCAGTAGTGAACCGTTTCCACCAGTAGTGAACCGTTTGCACCAGTAGTGGACCGTTTGCACCAGTAGTGGACCGTTTGCACCAGTAGTGGACCGTTTGCACCAGTAGTGGACCGTTTACACCAGTAGTGAACCGTTTACACCAGTAGTTGACAGTTAGTGGACCGTTTACACTAGTAGTGGACCGTTTACACCGTTAGTGAACCGTTTACACCAGTAATGGACCGTTTACACCAGTAGTGGGCGGTTTCCACCAGTAGTGAACCGTTTACACCAGTAGTGAACCGTTTGCACCAGTAGTGGACCGTTTGCACCAGTAGTGGAGCGTTTACACCAGTAGTGAACCGTTTACACCAGTAGTTGACAGTTAGTGGACCGTTTACACCGTTAGTGAACCGTTTACACCAGTAATGGACCGTTTACACCAGTAGTGGGCGGTTTCCACCAGTAGTGAACCATTCACACCAGTAGTGGACCGTTTACACCGGTAGTGAACCGTTTACACCGGTAGTGAACCGTTTACACCGGTAGTGAACCGTTTACACCGGTAGTGGACCGTTTACACCGGTAGTGGACCGTTTACACCGGTAGTGGACCGTTTACACCGGTAGTGGACCGTTTGCACCGGTACTGGACCGTTTGCACCGGTAGTGGACCGTTTACACCAGTAGTGAACTTTTTACACCGGTAGTGAACCGTTTACACCGGTAGTGGACCGTTTACACCAGTACTGGACCGTTTACACCAGTAGTGAACTTTTTACACCAGTAGTGAACCGTTTACACCAGTAGTTGACAGTTAGTGGACCGTTTACACCGTTAGTGAACCGTTTACACCAGTAGTGGACCGTTTCCACCAGTATTGGACCGTTTCCACCAGTAGTGAACAATTTACACCAGTAGTGGACCGTTTGCACCAGTAGTGGACCGTTTGCACCAGTAGTGGACCGTTTGCACCAGTAGTGGACCGTTTGCACCAGTAGTGGACCGTTTGCACCAGTAGTGGACCGTTTACACCAGTAGTGGACCGTTTACACCAGTACTGGACCGTTTACACCAGTAGTGAACCGTTTACCCCAGAAGTGGACCGTTTAGACCAGTAGTGGACCGTTTAGACCAGTAGTGGACCGATTACACCAGTAGTGAACCGTTTACACCAGTAGTGAACCGTTTACACCAGTAGTGAAGCGTTTACACCAGTAGTGAAGCGTTTACACCAGTAGTGGACCGTTTACACCAGTAGTGGACCGTTTACACCAGTAGTGGGCGGTTTCCACCAGTAGTGAACCGTTTAGACCAGTACTGGACGGTTTACACCAGTAGTGGACCGTTAGTGGACCGTTTACCCCAGTAGTGAACCGTTTACTGTGCTGGAGGGAAAACATTTTTTTAGAGTCTGCAGCTCCGGATGAATCTGGCATCTCGCTGTTCTTTGAGCGGCGAGATGTGAGAAATGTTTAGATCAGAAACTGGTTCTGCTGCCGTTGGAGACGGAAGTTTTAGAATGAAATGTTCAAGTTAAAGAATTTAACATGTGTCTTTAAGGTGATGACGGCTGTAACTGAACACGGAGCACGTTTTACATCTGTAGCCTAAAGGTCATGCAATTATCTTTGAACTGTTCTGAACAAATCAAATACTCCTCCGTTAAAAACAGTTAATTAATATGACCTCGTTTATACCAGGAGCATTTCCTGGACTGTTTCCACCAGTACTGGACCGTTTCCACCAGTAGTGAACCGTTTGCACCAGTAGTGGACCGTTTGCACCAGTAGTGGACCGTTTGCACCAGTAGTGGACCGTTTGCACCAGTAGTGGACCGTTTGCACCAGTAGTGGACCGTTTACACCAGTAGTGGACCGTTTACACCAGTAGTGGACCGTTTGCACCGGTAGTGGACCGTTTCCACCGGTAGTGGACCGTTTCCACCGGTAGTGGACCGTTTCCACCGGTAGTGAACAGTTTCCACCGGTAGTGAACAGTTTCCACCGGTAGTGAACAGTTTCCACCAGTAGTGCACCGTTTACACCAGTAGTGGATCATTTAGACCAGTAGTGCACCGTTTACACCAGTAGTGGATCGTTTAGACCAGTAGTGGACCGTTTACACCAGTAGTGAACAGTTTCAATTCAATTTTATTTATATAGCGTCTATTACAACAGAAGTTGTCTCTAAGATATTTCCAGAGACTCAGAAAAATCACCCCCGAGCAATTTTTACATAAACATAACATAAACAGTGGCAGATAAAACAGGTCGTTAAACCGTCACACATCTGGGACCGAGTCCAAGTTCAATATTTACGATGTTATACGATGATATCTACTTTCAGTTTTAAATCCAATAATTATGTTTTAATTAAAGTTTTTGAGGTTCTGTTTGTAGGATTGTTGGTTTAGTGGACCGTTTACACGAGTAGTGAACCGTTTACACTGGTAGTGAACCGTTTACACCAGAAGTTGAAAGTTAGTGGACCGTTTACACCAGTAGTGAACCGTTTACACCAGTAGTGAACCGTTAGTTAACCGTTTACACCAGTAGTGAACCGTTAGTTAACCGTTTACACCAGTAGTTGAAAGTTAGTGGACTGTTTACACCAGTAGTGGACCGTTTCCACCAGTAGTGAACCGTTAGTTAACCGCTTCCACCAGTAGTTGAAAGCTAGTGGACCGTTTCCACCGTTAGTGACCCATTTCCACCAGTAGTTGATCGTTTACACCAGTAATGGACCGTTTACACCAGTAGTGGACCGTTTAGACCAGTACTGGACGGTTTACACCAGTAGTGAACCGTTCACACCAGTAGTGGACCGTTAGTGGACCGTTTACCCCAGTAGTGAACCGTTTACTGTGCTGGAGGGAAAACATTTTTTTAGAGTCTGCAGCTCCGGATTAATCTGGCATCTCGCTGTTCTTTGAGCGGCGAAATGTGAGAAATGTTTAGATCAGAAACTGGTTCTGCTGCCGTTGGAGACGGAAGCTTCAGAATGAAATGTTCAAGTTAAAGAATTTAACATGTGTCTTTAAGGTGATGACGGCTGTAACTGAACACGGAGCACGTTTTACGTCTGCAGCCTAAAGGTCATGCAATTATCTTTGAACTGTTCTGAACAAAGCAAATACTCCTCCGTTAGAGAACAGGTCATTAATATGACCTCGTTTATACCAGGAGCATTTCCTGGACCGTTTCCACCAGTAGTGAACCGTTTCCACCAGTAGTGAACCGTTTCCACCAGTAGTGAACCGTTTCCACCAGTAGTGGACCGTTTACACCAGTAGTGGGACGTTTACACCAGTAGTGAACCGTTTACACCGGTAGTGGACCGTTTACACCAGTAGTGAACCGTTTACACCGGTAGTGGGACGTTTACACCAGTAGTGAACCGTTTACACCGGTAGTGGACCGTTTACACCAGTGGTGGACCGTTTACACCAGTAGTTGAAAGTTAGTGAACCCTTTACACCAGTAGTGGACCGTTTACACTGGTAGTGAACCCTTTACACCAATAGTGGACCGTTTGCACCAGTAGTGGACCGTTTACACCAGTAGTTGAAAGTTAGTGAACCCTTTACACCAGTAGTGAACCGTTTACACCAGTAGTGGACCGTTTACACCAGTAGTGGACGGTTTACACCAGTAGTGGACCGTTTACACCAGTAGTGGACGGTTTACACCAGTAGTGGACCGTTTACACCAGTAGTGGACCCTTTACACCAGTAGTGAACCGTTTACACCAGTAGTGGACCCTTTACACCAGTAGTGGACCCTTTACACCAGTAGTGGACCCTTTACACCAGTAGTGGACCCTTTACACCAGTAAGTGGCAAAATGTGAGAAATGTTTAGATCAGAAACTGGTTCTGCTGCCGTTGGAGACGGAAGTTTCAGAATGAAATGTTCAAGTTAAAGAATTTAACACGTGTCTTTAAGGTGATGACGGCTGTAACTGAACACGGAGCACGTTTTACGTCTGCAGCCTGCAGTCATGCAATTATCTTTAAGCTGTTCTGAACAAAGCAAATACTCCTCTGTTAAAAACCGGTCATTAATATGACCTCGTTTATACCAGGAGCATTTCCTGGACCGTTTCCACCAGTAATGAACCGGTCGCACCAGTAGTGGACCGTTCGCACCAGTAGTGGACCGTTCGCACCAGTAGTGGACCGTTTACACCAGTAGTGGACCGTTTACACCAGTAGTGAACCGTTTCCACCAGTAGTGAACCGTTCGCACCAGTAGTGGACCGTTTACACCAGTAGTGGACCGTTTACACCAGTAGTGGACCGTTTACACCAGTAGTGAACCGTTTACACCAGTAGTGAACCGTTTACACCAGTAGTGAACCGTTTACACCAGTACTGCACCGTTTACACCAGTAGTGAACCGTTTACACCAGTAGTGGACCGTTAGTGGACCGTTTGCACCAGTAGTGAACCGTTTACACCAGTAGTGGACCGTTTACACCAGTAGTGGGCCGTTTACACCAGTAGTGAACCGTTTCCACCAGTAGTGGACCGTTTACACCAGTAGTGAACCGTTTACACCAGTAGTGGACCGTTTACACCAGTAGTGAACCGTTTACACTGTTAGTGAACCGTTTACACCAGTAGTGGGACGTTTACACCAGTACTGCACCGTTTACACCAGTACTGCACCGTTTACACCAGTAGTGAACCGTTTACACCAGTAGTGAACCGTTTACACCAGTAGTGGACCGTTAGTGGACCGTTTACACCAGTAGTGGACCGTTTGCACCAGTAGTGGACCGTTTACACCAGTAGTGGGCCGTTTCCACCAGTAGTGGACCGTTTACACCAGTAGTGAACCGTTTACACCAGTATTGAACCGTTTACACTGTTAGTGAACCGTTTACACCAGTAGTGGGACGTTTACACCAGTAGTGGACCGTTAGTGAACCGTTTACACCAGTAGTGAACCGTTTACTGTGCTGGAGGGAAAACATTTTTTTAGAGTCTGCAGCTCCGGATGAATCTGGCATCTCGCTGTTCTTTGAGTGGCAAAATGTGAGAAATGTTTAGATCAGAAACTGGTTCTGCTGCCGTTGGAGACGGAAGTTTCAGAATGAAATGTTCAAGTTAAAGAATTTAACACGTGTCTTTAAGGTGATGACGGCTGTAACTGAACACGGAGCACGTTTTACGTCTGCAGCCTGCAGTCATGCAATTATCTTTAAGCTGTTCTGAACAATGCAAATACTCCTTTGTTAAAAACCGGTCATTAATATGACCTCGTTTATACCAGGAGCATTTCCTGGACCGTTTCCACCAGTAGTGAACCGTTTACACTAGTAGTGGACCGTTCGCACCAGTAGTGGACCGTTCGCACCAGTAGTGGACCGTTTTCACCGTTAGTGAACCGTTTCCACCAGTAGTGAACCGTTTACACCGTTAGTGAACCGTTTACACTAGTAGTGGACCATTTACACCAGTAGTGGAGCGTTTACACCAGTAGTGGACCGTTTACACCGGTAGTGAACCGTTCACACCAGTAGTGGACCGTTAGTGGACCGTTTACCCCAGTAGTGAACCGTTTACTGTGCTGGAGGGAAAACATTTTTTTAGAGTCTGCAGCTCCGGATGAATCTGGCATCTCGCTGTTCTTTGAGCGGCGAGATGTGAGAAATGTTTAGATCAGAAACTGGTTCTGCTGCCGTTGGAGACGGAAGTTTCAGAATGAAATGTTCAAGTTAAAGAATTGAACACGTGTCTTTAAGGTGATGACGGCTGTAACTGAACACGGAGCACGTTTTACGTCTGCAGCTTAAAGGTCCTGCCATTATCTTTGAACTGTTCTGAACAAAGCAAATACTCCTCCGTTAAAAACAGGTCATTAATATGACCCAGTTAATACGAGGTCATTGATATCACCTCGTTAATACCAGGACCGTTTCCAGGACCGTTTACACCAGTAGTGAACCCTTTACACTGGTAGTGGACGGTTTCCACCGTTAGTGGACCGTTTGCACCAGTAGTGAACCGTTTACACCAATAGTGAACCGTTTACACCAGTAGTGGACCGTTTACACCGTTAGTGAACCGTTTACACCAGTAGTGGACGGTTTCCACCAGTAGTGGACCGTTTACACCGTTAGTGAACCGTTTACACCAGTAGTGGACCGTTTACACCGTTAGTGAACCGTTTACACCGTTAGTGGACAGTTTCCACCAGTAGTGGACCGTTTCCACCAGTAGTGGACCGTTTACACCAGTAGTGGACGGTTTCCACCAGTAGTGGACGGTTTCCACCGGTAGTGGACCGTTTCCACCGGTAGTGGACCGTTTACACCGGTAGTGGACCGTTTACACCGGTAGTGGACCGTTTACACCGGTAGTGGACCGTTTACACCAGTAGTTGACAGTTAGTGTAGTGGACCGTTTACAACAGTAGTGGACCGTTTACAACGGTAGTGGACCGTTTACACCAGTAGTGAACCGTTTCCACCAGTAGTGAACGGTTTCCACCAGTAGTGGACCGTTTCCACCAGTAGTGGACCGTTTCCACCAGTAGTGGACCGTTTCCACCAGTAGTGGACCGTTTCCACCAGTAGTGGACCGTTTCCACCAGTAGAGGACCGTTTCCACCAGTAGAGGACCGTTTCCACCAGTAGAGGACCGTTTCCACCAGTAGTGGACCGTTTCCACCAGTAGTGAACGGTTTCCACCAGTAGAGGACGGTTTACACCAGTAGTGAACTGTTTACACCAGTAGTTGACCGTTTCCACCAGTAGTGAACCGTTTACACCAGTAGTGGACAGTTTCCACCGGTAGTGAACAGTTTCCACCAGTAGTGGACCGTTTACACCAGTAGTGGATCGTTTAGACCAGTAGTGGACCGTTTCAATTCAATTTCTTTTTATATAGCGTCTATTACAACAGAAGTTGTCTCTAAGATATATCCAGAGACTCAGAAAATCACCCCCGAGCAATTATTACGTAAACATATCATAAACAGTGGCAGATAAAACAGGTCGTTAAACCGTCACACATCTGGGACCGAGTCCAAATTCAATATTTACGATTAGGTTACATCCATCAAAGTTTTCCATCAAAGACACATCTGGAACCGAGTCCAAGTTCAATACCTAAGATGTAAAAGGTTACATAACAACAGGCTTTTATATCTAGTTTCAGTTTTAACTTCAATAATTATGTTGTAATTAAGGTTTTTGAGGTTCTGTGTGTGGAATTGTTGAGTTAGTGGATAGTTTCCACCAGTAGTGAACCGTTTGCACCAGTAGTGGACCGTTTAGACCGGTAGTGAACCGCTTTCACCAGTAGTTGAAAGTTAGTGAACCGTTTACACCAGTAGTGGACCGTTTGCCCCAGTAGTGGACCGTTTACACCAGTAGAGGACCGTTTACACCAGTAGTGGACCGTTTACACCAGTAGTGGACCGTTTACACCAGTGGTGGACCTTTTCCACCAGTAGAGGACCGTTTCCACCAGTAGAGGACCGTTTCCACCAGTAGTGAACCGTTTCCACCAGTGGTGGACCGTTTCCACCAGTAGTGGACCGTTTACACCAGTTGTGAACCGTTTCCACCAGTGGTGGACCGTTTCCACCAGTAGTGGACCGTTTACACCAGTTGTGAACCGTTTCCACCAGTAGTGGACCGTTTCCACCAGTAGTGAACCGTTTCCACCAGTGGTGGACCGTTTCCACCAGTAGTGGACCGTTTACACCAGTTGTGAACCGTTTACACCAGTAATTGAAAGTTAGTGAACCCTTTACACCAGTAGTGGACCGTTTACACCAGTAGTGGACCGTTTACACCAGTAGTGGACCGTTTACACCAGTAGATGAAAGTTAGTGAACCGTTTACACCAGTAGTGGACCGTTTACACCAGTAGTGGACCGTTTACACCAGTAGTGGACCGTTAGTGGACCGTTTACACTAGTAGTGGACCGTTTACACCAGTAGTGGACCGTTTACACCAGTAGTGAACCGTTTCCACCAGTAGTGGACGTTTACACCGTTAGTGGACGGTTTACACCAGTAGTTGAAAGTTAGTGAACCGTTTCCACCAGTAGTGGAGCGTTTACACCAGTAGTGGACCGTTAGTGAACCGTTTACACCAGTAGTGGAGCGTTTACACCAGTAGTGAACCGTTTACACCAGTATTGGACCGTTTACACCAGTAGTGGACCGTTTACACCAGTAGTGGACCGTTTACACCAGTAGTGGACCGTTTACATCAGTAGTGAACCGTTTGCACCAGTAGTGGAGCGTTTACACCAGTAGTGGACCGTTTGCACCAGTAGTGGAGCGTTTACACCAGTAGTGGAGCGTTTACACCAGTAGTGAACCGTTTACACCAGTAGTGGACCGTTTACACCAGTAGTGGACCGTTTACACCAGTAGTGGACCGTTTACACCAGTAGTGGACCGTTTACACCAGTAGTGGAGCGTTTACACCAGTAGTGAACCGTTTACACCAGTAGTGGACCGTTTACACCAGTAGTGAACCGTTTACACCAGTATTGGACCGTTTACACCAGTAGTGGACCGTTTACACCAGTAGTGGACCGTTTCCACCAGTAGTGGACCGTTTACACCAGTAGTGGACCGTTTACACCAGTAGTGGACCGTTTACACCAGTAGTGAACCGTTTACATCAGTAGTGAACCGTTTCACCAGTAGTGAAACGTTTACACCAGTAGTGGACCGTTTGCACCAGTAGTGAACCGTTTACATCAGTAGTGAACCGTTTCACCAGTAGTGAAACGTTTACACCAGTAGTGGACCGTTTACACCAGTAGTGGACCGTTTGCACCAGTAGTGGAGCGTTTACACCAGTAGTGGACCGTTTACACCAGTAGTGAACCGTTTACACCAGTAGTGGAGCGTTTACATGGGTGAACTGGTTCTGAAAGTGGTGGATAAATGAACAGAGATATAATCTGAGGGGTTTTATCAGTAAAAGGAAGTGGAACATTCAGAGTAACGTAAGGAGACGGTAGAGTCCTGGCCCCCCCCCACCCCTCCGGCTGCTGGAGTTAATGTATTCTGTTAATGTATTCTGTCTGTCTGCCTCCAGTAGACTCTTGTTTGGGTTCTTCATCTTCCCCACTCAGACCTTCCCTTCACCCCCCCTCTTCCCTTCACTCTCCCCACCCTTCACCCTCACTGGTTCCTTCTCCAATTAACTCCCTCCTCCTCCTCCTCCTCTTCCTCCTCTCCTTCCTGCTGTGTGCTTAATTTCCCACCTGTCCGTTTCTCCTCGGCTGCTTCTACTGCTGTTCACTTTCAGATCACCAACTTCTCCCTCCCTCCCCCCTTCATGACCCCCCGACCTTCTTTAGTTTAGTTTGGTTTATTTCGGTCATGACAACACAAAAAAAAAATAAGAATAAGGCAAACATCAAAATAGCTTTTATAAAATAAAAATGACAACAAGGAAACGAATACACTGTTCAAAGAAAACATTACAAAAAAGTTTCCAATATACAAATAACATCCAAACCGAAAAAGGTGTAGCTGAAGCAAAGCTTGTCCATTGCCCTCAAAACTAAAGGATTATTTAAAGTAATGAAATAAAAGCAAGAAGTAGTAGACTAGGAATCAGTGATATTTTACCGTTCACGATAAACCGTCAAAAAAATTCCCCACAGTAAGAATTTGTATCTCACGGTAAAAATTATACATTCCTGTTGATGATGTTTTTGTGTAAAACTGATTGAAGGAAGGAAGGAAGGGAGGGAGGGAGCAAGGAAGAAAGAAAGAAAGAAAGAAAGAAAGAAAGAAAGAAAGAAAGAAAGAAAGAAAGAAAGAAAGAAAGAAAGAAAGAAAGAAAGAAAGAAAGAAAGAAAGAAAGAAAGAAAGAAAGAAAGAAAGAAAGAAAGAAAGAAAGAAAGAAAGAAAGAAAGAAAGAAAGAAGGATAAATTCCCGTTGATGAGGTTTTTGTGTAACAAACATGGCGGATCTGAGAGAGAGATAGATTTTTAGTTAAAAAGATGGAGTTGAATTGTTTTTTTTTTTTTTTATCGTAATTTTTATCGTTATCAGGATAAATGCCAGAAATTATCGTGATACATTTTTTTAGTCCATACCGCCCATCCCTAGTAGGAGATAAAACTGCCAGTAAAACAAATTGCCTCCATGGGGATAACAAAGATTCCTCGAGAAATAAGAAAAAAAGGTGCAGTCTACATGTTTCCTTCATGCTTGAATAATCAAATCAAATCACCAATTAAAGCTGCAGCAGTGATGAACGGTCCTCCACCTTTGTGCAGGTTCAGGCTGCAGTGGAAGCTTGTATGACTTGATGTAGATTCTTCAGACCTGGACATTTAGAGGATGAAACCACCCACGAGTAATGGAGGATGGAGACGCACATTTTGATGTATAACACACCTGGGTGCACGTTACGGTTCGGGCCGCATTAACTGCTGAAGAAATGGCATAAATTGCGCCAAAATTACACGATTAATTCAAAATCGCCGACTTCCTGTTTGGTTTCGGCCATGGCGCCAAGAGACTTTTCTTTAAAGGAAAAGTTTTGTTTTTTACAACCTGGACCTTATTTCTGGCATTTTTTATGGTTGTATACTCACCCAGAGGTGTTTGGTGTCATTTGGAGTCCTTCGGAAGATATTAGGAGTTTTTTGCGAGCCTCTTCTCCATATAACGGTAGTCAACGGGGCACAGCGGGACACAGACGATGCAGCGTCTAAATAACACATGATTGCCGCGAAACTCTTCATTTCTTTTGCCCACTCTTGCTACATCTTAGTCCCCAGGTTTTTATTCAGTTAAACACATAATAACTCACCAACAACAAAGAAATCAGTTTGTAAACAAGACCTCTGACCTGCATGACGCCATCTCTGTGCGCGCATCCCAGACACAGCTCTATGTACGGATGTTCGCTACTGATAGTTATTTGAAACATGTCTGAATATTTGTCAAATTCTGAGGTTGTGGACGACGACTTTGAATATGATGGACGTCCTTACCGTTTTGAGCCAGAGTATACGTTAGCAAAGTCTAGCTGTACCTGTCCGGGATGCGCGCACAGAGATGACATTATAAGGAGAAGCGGCTCGCACAAAACTCCTAATATCTTCCGAAGGACTCCAAATGACACCAAAGTTTTCTGGGTGAGTATACGACCATAAAAAATGCCAGAAATAAGGTCCAGGTTGTAAAAAACTAAACTTTCCCTTTAAGTTGTGCCATGATACAGGTGTGTACCGATTTCCGTGCATGTACGTCAAACCGTATTGTGGGGCTTGAGGCGCAAAGTTTTCTAGGGGGCGCTGTTGAGCCGTTAGGCCACGCCCATTAATGCAAACCATTAGATATCACATTTTTCTCCAGGCCTGGATTGGTGCAAAATTTGGTGACTTTTGGGGCACGTTTAGGGGAAAAAAGGCCCCTATTTCGTCAGAAAAATAAAAAAAACTAAGGAAAAAGATTCCTACAGATACAATAGGGCCTTCACCGTCAGTGCTCGGGCCCTAATGAAATGTCTACCCAAATGTCTCCAGATGAAGATGCTGGTGTTGACCATGTCCCAGCGGCTGGAGGAGATCGAGGCCGGACTCCGGGAGGACGGAGGCGAAGAGTGACGGTGGTTTAGACGGATTTACGGCCCCGTCTCCGACCTTCATCTCACCTTCCTCATCCTCCTCCAGCAGCAGCAGCACATCCTGTACCGAGCTCAACCTCACGCCTCACGCCCAGCCGCCTCCTCCCTCCTCTACCGCCGCGGAGACAAAGACGGCTGCAGTGGTGATCAATCACGCTGTCAGCTGCTCCCGCCCCCCGACCCCCGCCAGCCACGAGGAGAATGTTGATCTGTGAAGGATTTCATCAGCTCGCTGCAGACTCAGCACCGCGGCATCGATCCCCCCACGCCCCGTTTAATCATATTAAACACACCGTTTGTTGACATGTATTGTTGTCGTCAACGTGTTCACTGCAAAAACTCCAAATCTTAACAAGAATATTTGTCCTATTTCTAGTTAAAATGTCTCATTTTTAGTCAAAAACAAATCTCATTACACTTAAAACAAGACTCATCACTGGGAAAAAACAACAATTTTCACCTGTTTCAAGTAGATTTTCACTTAAAATAAGTAGAAAAATCTGCCAGTGGAACAGGATTTTTTTTGCTTGTAATGAGAAGATAAATCTTGTTCCACTGGCAGATTTTTGTACTTATTTCTAGTGAAAATTTACTTGAAAGAGGTGAAAATGATCAAATAAGTTATTTTTCTGGTAATGAGTCTTGTTTTAAGTGGAATGAGATTTTTTTTTACTACAAATGAGACATTTTAACTAGAAATAAGACACATATTCCTGGTAAGATTTAGAGTTTTTGCAGTGCGGGGCCTCGTTTAATCATATTAAACACATCTTGACAAAATCTTAACAAGAATACTTGTCCTATTTCTAGTTAAAATGTCTAATTTTTAGTCCAAAAAAAATCTCATTACACTTAAAACAAGACTCATCACTGGGAAAAAAAAACTACAATTTTCATCTGTTTAAAGTAGATTTTCACTTGAAATAAGTAGAAAAATCTGCCAGTGGAACAGGATTTTTTTTTAAAGTTATTTTCTGGTAATGACTCTTGTTTTAAGTGTAATGAGATTTTTTTTTTACTACAAATGAGACATTTTAACTAGAAATAAGACAAATATTCCTGGTAAGATTTAGAGTTTTTGCAGTGCGGGACCTCGTTTAATCATATTAAACACACCTTTTGTTGACATATGTATTGTTGTCGTCACCATGTTCCTCAAAGCTTTTGTTTTTGTTAATAAAAAGTGATTAAACGTCTCCAGGATTTTCTGTGTTTTTTTTTAAATAATTCCGATTAAACCAAACGTTGAACTCTTGAGGATAATCTTTTTAAAGGTGGCGGATCAGCGGTTTGTTGTGATTAGAGCATCTCTGGGGTTAAACGGCTGCTTTCTTTCTTTCTTCAGGTCCGGGGGTTGATTTGATTTGATTTATTTTATTTTTGTACATGTCAAAATCAACACTTCAAGAGAAGAAAACAAGATAAATAATTTCATCCTTTAGCACTTGATATCTTAATTTACATGTGCAAAAAAGGAGTAAACTTACTTAATCCTACCCCCATTCACTAATCATTTAACCCGTATTTAGAAATACTCACACACTGGACTCACACTGCTAAATAACAGTATTATTATTAAACACTGTAATTATACTCGCACACATACATACACATAGTTAAATATTTCTACACACAGGCCCATGTAAATATACTTATTTACACTATACTGTCTCTATTAACTGCATTTGTTCTATATCTATGTATATATCTACTTATACACAAACACATGTACATATATATATATACGTACATACATACATACACACACACACACACACACACACACACACACACACACACACACACACACACACACCCATACATTGATTGAAATCTTTATTTTAAGCATACATAAACAATTACACAAAACAACACAAAATAAGAATACAAAAGAATATAAATAAACCGTCATGCCCGAAAAGGAGCAGGAGGAAGTAGAAAAACTTATGAAGTACTACCCCTTATTTCTATTGTTTCTATTTCAGTTTTGCTTGAAAAATAAAAATAAGAAAAAGATATAACGGCAAGCTTTACTAAACCTTAGTTGAGCATATTTATAAGGCTGGGGTACAACATTGCATACGCATATATATATATATATGTATATATATATATATATATATATATATATATATATTTATGTCTATAATGAGGTGTTTGTTTACTGGGTGACCTCTAATGTGCCTAGCAACACTTTCACCACGAGGTCCATCCTCCTCCTCCTCCAGAACAACAACAGTCCTGCAGCCAACCAGCGGCTGCATCCCGGCCGGTTACCGTGGCAACTGCAGCACGTGCTACGCCGGAGCCTGTTGCCATAGCGTCACCGAGGGGGAGGGGGAGGGGGGGGTTAAAACACGCCATCCAAGCACATTCAGTGTGCAGGAACCCCCACTCCCCGCTCCCCCCGACCCCCCCACCACGCCTCTAATCTGCAGGATGTTTTTCTCCCAGTCCTGACTCCACCCTAGTGTTTGGGGGGGCAAAACAACAACAAACATGCAGCGTGGGTTGTTTTGTTGTCATCTGGTCCCCCCCCCCCCACACACACACGAGCCCCCACGTGGGGCCAGATGCTTCTGTGACGCGTCACTTGGAGCATCCCTGTTTTTATCATTTAATTTGAAGATTTGATTCAAACATGCATAAAAAGGGAAAAAACAGAATGCAATGTTCAGCACTTCATATAATAATATATACTGTATAATATTAGTTCACGGAACCATTTATCCCTGAATCTGACATACATTCCTACCGTGATATAATACTCAATTATATGCATATATTAACATATATATATATATAAACATATATATATATATATATATATGTTAATTAACAGTCAAAATCAAAGCAAATCCAGGCAAACAAAAGACAACAAAACAAACGCCCGGCACAAACTTGTATTACTTGATGCACAAACATGCTGTAATGAGAAATAATGTAAGAAAAAAAGATTTTAAAAAAAGCTGTTAAATGTGTGTAATGTATTCACTTTTGTAATATATGTAAATGTCTGTAAGATGGTGTTAGTATGAAGATTGATGTGTCAGGTTGTTCTCCTGTTCCTTCTATCTTACAGTTTTTCACAATTGTTTAAACACATTTCCTGATATACTACCTCACTTTCTCAAAACTCTAAACAAAAATTAAAAAAACTCACACAAAATGCAAAATCCCACACTTCTCTTGCAAAAGCACACTCTACCCTCAAAAACAGTGATAACTCTTCACTAAATGGTATTCCCTTCTCAAATGGCAAACACATACATCATTTGAGTAGACATTTCTAAGCACCCTGTTACAACCAAAAACGTAATAACGGCCAATAACGTAATAACTGCCAGTAATGTAATAATTTTGGCCATTTAAAATGTAATAAAGCCAATAGTGTAATAAAACTTTTGAGTCAATAATGTAATAACTTTTTGCCGATAATGTAATAATTTTGTAATAATTTTTTAATACCAGGCCAATAACGTAATAACCAGCCAATAATGTAATGCCTTATTACATTATCGGCAAAAAGTTATTACGTTATTGGCTCAAAAGTTTTATTACATTATTGGCACATTATTACACTATTGGCCTTATTACATTTGAAATGGCCAAAATGATTACGTTATTGGCAGTTATTACGTTATTGGCCATTATTACGTTTTTGGTTGTAACACACCCACTGAACACTGATGTGCAATGTGGAAGACTATAGTATGAATGGAAAACACTATATGAATGTCTCAGTAGAATCATGCATTTGTATGTTCAGTGTTACACCTTCAGCTGTTGGATGTAATATATCACCATATAGTATTCATATGTATAGGCTACTCAAATAGAAAACAACACACAATTATTTACTGTAACAACAAATATTTTATTTGGACTCAAAAATAGAAAACAAAAGTATTAGGCTGCATCCTGCCTTTCATCCCTGGCTGGCCACAGGACCTCGTCCACGTCACAGGCGATGTTCTCCCTGGCCAAGCAGCGGGGGAAGAATCTTCTACAGTGCCGCATGAACCCTTGACAGGCCTCAGCAGTGACATCGCCACATGCGTCCTCCATGGCCTGCAGCAGTGGGATCCGTGACTGAGGATTTCTCTCGTATACCTTCCATCTCCAGGCAGAGAAAAACTCCTCAATTGGGTTGAGGAAGGGAGAGTATGGAGGGAGATACAGGACATCAACTTCTGGATGGACCCTGAACCACTCACGGACCAGAGCAGCCCGGTGGAAACTGACATTGTCCCAGATAACAACAAACCTGACCACCTCTGTGTCCTCCATCTGGTCTGGCTGGACAATGATGTTGTAGAGCTGGTCCAGGAATGCTAGTAGAAGTGCAGTGTTGTAGGGGCCAAGGGTGGCATGGTGATGGAGGACGCCGTGGTGATTGATGGCAGCACACATTGTTATGTTCCCTCCACGTTGGCCAGGGACCTCTGTGATGGCACGCTTGCCGATGATATTCCTCCCTCGGCGCCTTCTTTTCACAAGGTTAAACCCCGCTTCATCAATGAATATCAATTCAGGCACGTCTGCTGCTGAATCCAGGTCAAGAAATCTCTGAAACAGACAACATGACAATTACAGTATACACCAAGAGTGGTCAATAGAGTAGAGGGTATTATGGTAAGAAAGGACAACATTTGATTACTATAATATAGTACAGTAATGTGTCAGTGCTGATAGGACACAGTTGTGGAATGTATAGGACTTACTTGCACATAGTCATAGCGAATCTCCTTGATTCTGTCAGTGTTCCTTTCAAAAGGAACCCGGTACACTTGTTTGACCCTGATGGAATTGCGCTGCAGAACCCGGTCCAATGTGGATAGACTCACAGTTGCTACAGTTTGGAACAGTTGTTGGTCTGCGATTATTGCGTCGTGAATCTGTGTGAGAGTTATTAGGTTGTTGGCCAGCACCATGTTGACTATTGCAGTCTCCTGCTCATCAGTGAACAGTCTTCCTCTCCCACCACCATGTGGTAATCTTTCAATTCTGCAAAACATACAAGGTGATAGAAATACAGCAAGGCCCTTGCAACACTCATTGAATACTATATTGATATGCAGTACTTACCTATTCTCATTCCTGAATGTCCGGATTATTGAGGCAACGGAGAAGCGACTCAGGTTAGGTTGGACCCTCATGCCAGCCGCCCTCATGGGCAAACCATGGTTGACCACATGGTCAATGACAGTGGCCCTAATCTCATCAGAGATGATTGTTCTTCTCCCTCGTCCTCCTCCTCTTACTCTCACTCCTCGTCCTCTTCCTACCCCTCCTTGTCCTTGTCCTCTCCCTCCTCCTCTCCCTCCTCCTCCTCCTCGTCCTCTCACTCCTCGTCCTCTCACTCCTCGTCCTCTCACTCCTCGTCCTCCTTGTCCTCCTCCTCCCACTCCTCGTCCTCCTCCTCCTCCTTCTCCTCTCACTCCTCTTCCTCCCACTCCTCGTCCTCTCACTCCTTGTCCTCCTTCTCCTCCTTGTCCTCCTCCTCCTCCTCCTCTCACTCCTCGTCCTCGTCCTCTCACTCCTCTTCCTCTCACTCCTCGTCCTCTCACTCCTCGTCCTTCTCCTCCTCCTCCTCCCACTCCTCCTCCTCTCACTCCTCGTCCTCTCACTCCTCGTCCTCGTCCTCTCACTCCTCGTCCTCTCACTCCTCGTCCTCTCACTCCTCGTCCTCTCACTCCTCGTCCTCGTCCTCTCACTCCTCGTCCTCGTCCTCTCACTCCTCCTCCTCTTCCTCTTCCTCTCACTCCTCCTCCTCTTCCTCTTCCTCTCACTCGCTGCTCACCTCTCTCAGTATTGTCACCATCCATTGTTCTCCAAACAAACCAGGAGTCACCTGTGACCCTTTTATGGCAAATTGCTGATTGCATATCTCACAACAGCCTTTGGAGTTTAGAAATGTGATTGACTGTGTGTTCTGTGTGAACAGCAAGAGAGAGAATTCAGGAAGAGTGTGCAGGATATTGGGAATTGTGTGTCGTGTTGTGAGAAATGTGTGGTATGGAATGGGAATGTGAGTCTAGAGCAGTAAATGTGCTTGGAGTTCAGCAGGATTGGTTCAGCCACCTGAAAAATGGGTTTCAGGTTGTGCACATTGTGTCTGATGTTCCAATAAATGTGTTTAAACAATTGTGAAAAACTGTAAATAGAAGCAAAATAACAAGAACAGAAACTTTTTGCACGTTTTATTTGTATTTGTTTTAACTTATTGCTTAACTTGTCTTTCTTTTATGTTTTTAGCCGGGGGACTGCCAATGGAAACTAGCTCTGTAGCTAAAATTGGGTGCATTTGCATTTTTAATTCTAAATGTATATGAATGTACACTGTCCCTTCTCAAATAAACTGAATTGATTGATTGATTAAAAGCTGTTCTTCTTTGTTTGTTTGTTATTGTTGTCCAACAGCCCCCCTCCTATAATTTGTTTGTTTGTTTGTTTGCTTGTTTGTTTGTTGCCCCCCCCTGAAGTCTCCATGTGTCTCCATGCTGCTGATCTGTTGCTGATCTGTTGCACCTCAAACTGCAACTCTTGCACCGATTTCACCTCCTGCCCCGCTCAGCCAATCACAGGCCGGAAACAGGCTCTTCAGGGACAAAGGATGAATAATGCAGAGGTTGGTGTCTCTCTCTCCCTCTCTTCTTCCCTCCTCCCTCCATCTTTCCCTCCTTTTCACCTTCTCCAGCAATAAAGCCTGATTTATGGTCCCGCGTTAAAGCGACGCGCGTAGCCTACGGCGTAAGGTGCGCGTCGGTGAGCGTCGACGCGTCCCTTACGCCATAGGCTCTACGTCGGTGTAACGCGGAACCATAAATCATCCGTCAGGAACAATGTTGCCATGGAGGCACCGGAGCCTCGGCGGCGCCGTCGCAGCCAATCAGCGTGCAGCTCCGCGCCGCCGCGGACCAATCAGCGGCCGCCCTGCTGCGGCCGCTGCAACAGGCTCCGGCCTCCTGATTGGCTGCTCGCTGCTCTTTGATTGAATTTCTGATGTTGTTTTGCAGATATTTCGGGGAGTGCCACCTGAGAGGAAGAAACTGCTGCTGAAGTTCACACTCCAAAAACAACATGTGCACTTTTTATATATTATTTTATATCTCACTTTATATTTGATTTGATATTATTTCGAACATGCATGATAAAAAAAGAGTACAAAAAAGTAAACAAACAGAATACAAGTGTATATATATATATATATATGTATATATATATATATATATATATATATATATATATATATATATATATATATATATATATATATATATATATAGGACTGTCTCAGAAAATTTGAATATTGTGATAAAGTACTTTATTTTCTGTAATGCAATTAAAAAACAGAAATGTCCTACATTCTGGATTCATTACAAATCAACTGAAATATTACAAGCCTTTTATTATTTTAATATTGCTGATTATGGCTTACAGTTTAAGATTAAGATTCCCAGAATATTGATTTGTTGATTTGTAATGAATCCAGAATGTATGACATTTTTGCATTACAGAAAATAAAGAACTTTATCACAATATTCTAATTTTCTGAGACAGTCCTGTGTGTGTGTGTGTGTGTGTGTGTGTGTGTGTGTGTGTGTGTGTGTGTGTGTGTGTATATATATATATATATATATATATATATATATATATATATATATATATATATATATATATATATATATATATATATATATATATATACAAAAATAATTACATATATACTTTTGGTAAAACACTGACAAATTCTTTAGGTAAAATTGTATATACCAAATAAATTACAAATATATTTTTGGTATAACACTGACAAATTAGACCTGTACTTTGGGTCATTTGTGTTGTGGAATTTGAAAGGACCAATAAACTAAACTAAACTAAAACTAAACTAATATTACTTAAACAGAAAAATGTCCTGCTTAACTTAAAAATGTATAAATGAACATAAAACAATAGAAAGGAAGCAGAACATCCAGGCTGGTTTCTGCTCTTTGATTGAATTTCTGATGTTGTTTTGCAGATATTTGGGGCAGTGCCGCCTGCGAGAGGAACAAACTGCTGCTGCTGTCCAAGTTCACACTCTAAAAACAACATGTGCACTTTTACTTTTACAGTTTTTCCAACATTATCTTTATTTGGTTTTCAAAATCCTTCCAATGATACACAAGAATAAGAGGAAACATCAAGGGAAGCTGAATTATTGTCCAGCATTCCAATCATATTTCCTTACAAGTCAGGTATTTATGAGATTATCATAAAGCAACACTCAGTTTAGTTTTATATGAGAAAAGGAAAGAGAGAAAAATAAATACATAAAATAATTAAAACCCCAAATAAAACAAGAAAGTAATTATCTGTTTTTCAAGGGTTATACCAAATTATTTCACCATTGTGCATCGTTCAGAAATACAAACTTGAATAAAATATTCACACAGAATAAAGAAATCCAGTATCAAAGAAATGGATCACTGGTAGCTGCTGCTCATCCGCCCCAGACGCTTAAATCCTCCATGTTTTCCATAAAAGGACTCCAAATGTTTTGAAATAATGATAGTTTGCCCTTTATAATGTAAGTAATCTTTTCCACAGGTAAAGTTGTAGACATTTCCTTAATCCAGTTAATGAATGTTGGTTTACTGCAGGGGTGTCAAATGTGCGGCCCGCGGGCCACATGCGGCCCGAGAGAGGTTTTCCTGCGGCCTGCGAGAAGTTTCCAACGCAAAAAAACGAAATGTTAATTTACTAAAAAGGAAGGCATAAATAATTGCCATGAATCGCAGCATATCTGATAATATATTTCTTCTACAAATCCATCGTTATTCCACAAAGAGAGCAGTTTTTTAGTTTTCTAGAATGCATTTGCCGATTTTATTTCTTTGTAGACGGTCGTTTATTTTTATTAACTGACTACTATTATATATTTTCGCAGGAAAAATATCACTGCTAAAAAAGATGATAGAAGATATTTATTCGGAGAATTTCAGTTTTGAATACGAGGATAGTGACAAAGTAAAACAGTTAAAAAAGAAGTGCTGACTTTTTCGGCACACTGGCGTAAATATCCGCCAATTTTTAAAAATAAATACACTTAATTGTACTGGAAAAATCTCTAAATCACAAAGAAACACTCTCACATATAATTAGAAAGATTTAGCTTTTAATTAAATTTCCTATAAAAAAGCGAAATATAAAAAAAACATACTTGTTTCTGTTTATCTTTGTAAAATGATATTAAAAGTATCTTACATAATTTGAAAAAAAAACGAGGAGAAATTTCAAGAAAAGATCCTGAAGAAATATATTTTACATAATTAGAGTGTAAACAAAGTGCATATTTCCTTTAAAATTAACTAAACTGATATTGGATTAGATAACAATAGTAAAAAAAAAGAATTAGAAAAAAAAATTCGCACAGTTTTTGTTATTTTGAGCGAGAAAAAAATTGGTCAAATCCGGCCCACCAAGCAAAATGAGTTTGACACCCCTGCCTTAAATCCTCCATGTTTTCCATAAAAGGACTCCAAATGTTTTGAAATAATGATAGTTTACCCTTTATAATGTAAGTAATCTTTTCCACAGGTAAAGTTGCAGACATTTCCTTAATCCAGTGAATGAATGTTGGTTTACTGGTTCTCTTCCATGAAAGTTCTAGGACTCTTTTTGCAGTAAAGCAGTAAACACAAATCCAGAGTGGCGATTATGTTCCTTTTCATATGACGTCTATCAGGAAATGTATGCAATTTCTTCGGCCACTTCTTTGCCCGAACCGTAACGTGCCCCCAGGTGTGTTATACATCAAAATGTGCGTCTCCATCCTGCAACTACGCGCATTACTTTTCTCAGTCAAAAGCGTTACTGTGGTGACGCTAGACGCCAAAAAGCGCACCCCCCTTCATCTGATTGGTCCATATTTGATAGTTCCTACTTATTTATTTATTTAAAGGTTTAAATTACAGGGACAATGCACATTAATAACACATTTAAACAAATGTAAAATGTGCCGGAATTAGCCAAAAAGGCTATTTTGCATCCGCTGTCCCTGGACTGATGTAAAAATAGTCAACCTAAAAGAAAGAATTATTAGCTACAATCAATAAAACATTTCCGAATAAGAAGGCTATATCAGAATAGAGATTAAGAGGTAAAAACTAAGCTAAAATACATAAACACACAGGTTAGCATAAGCTCAACAACAGACAATTGCTACACACGAAAACAGAAACAACATGAAGCAGCAACAGTAACATCTACATTAATAACATGAGACACAGTAACACACTAACAGTCCAAAAACAAACAAGACAAAAGCACTAAACACAGAATAAAAAGCCATGCACAAAAAGCAACAGTGTAACTAGACAAACTAATAGGCAACATGACAGGTGGAGCAGACAAACACCGACAGGCAGGGCAGCAAGCAGGAAAATTACGCACTAAAATTAAATGTTGACAGCCATGACCACTAATTAACTACTTTTTTAGATAAAATTTAAAAGAAGAATAATTTGATTGGTTTCTAATCTCAGTTGGTAGGAAGTTCCACTCACGAGCAGCCCTGATAGAAAATGCAGACTGGATAAAAGCACTTTTCCTAAACTGGACCACAATCTCCTCTAGCTGCTCCGTGGATGTTGATGCCACCTTGATGAGATTAATTAATTACATTTACATTTATTTATCCTTTATAAACTGGTTCAGTACAGGAGGAGCAAGTCCATGAATGATTTTATACAATAGACATAAGTGTGAGTATTTGAGGAGATTTTCCAGATGTAACAACTTATATTTCAATCAAATATGGCAGTGATGATAGTCATTGGATTTCTTGTCCAGTACCTTAATGGTTTTTTTATATAAAGAAAGTAGTGGTTTAATTGCAGTGTTACTGGCTTGAGACCAGGAGACTTGAGACTTTCTGCAGTAACTTTTGAATGGTTTGATATAGAGAATCATGGTGGAGTCATCGGACTCGGTATTGAGTCCTTGACCTTCATTGGTGGAAATTGCATGCGAGAGGGCCCGTTCATCCGTTCATCGCTGCTTGCAGTTTTAATTATAATTAAAATCAGTCCACATTTCCCCCCCCGGCCGGTCCTCAGCTTGACCTTTGGCTCGCGTGATCCCGGTATTTTTCTTTTTTTTTTTTTGGTAATGGAAACCAAAATTCTTGAAAAATATGACCACGGTTGTATTTTTGGAAGTTAATTTTTCCAATGGTAAAAAAACTGAAATTCGATCCAAAAAAAACTTGAAAGTTGGAGGGGAATCATCTTTCCAAAGTAAAAGTATGCATTTCTTAGCGAAGTATGTGTTATAATTAATATCCTGCTTTTTTTCCGGTCTAACTGAAGATCCAGTGTGTCATTTAATAAATACAAATTGGAGCTTAACTCAAAATTAATTTCTAATACTGATTGTGTGAAGGAATTAATTGATTCCCAGAAACTTATTAAAAGATCACATTCCCAAAACATATGTACAAATGTTCCATCGATTCTTTTACATCTTGGACATTTTGAAGAGATATCCTTTGAAATTTTGTGCATTTTAATTGGAGTTAAATACAGTTTGTGAATAAATTTAAAATTAGCCTCTTTAATTTTATTACTAGTAAAAGGAAAATGTATTTTTTCACATATATTTAACCAAGTATTTTCTTCAAGACCATCCCCAACTCCTTCTCCCATATCTTCACTAAAGTTCTCCATCCTGCGACGATGGGCATTACTTTTCTCAGTCAAAAACGTTACCGTGGCGACGCCAGACGCCAAAAAGCGCACCCCCCCTTCATCTGATTGGTCCATATTTGATAGTTCCTACTTTCTACCATAACTTTTGAATGGTTTGACATAAAGAGTCGTGGTGGTGTCATCGGACACGGTTTTGAGTCCTTGACCTTCATGCGTGAGGGCCCGTTTATCGCTGCTTGCAGTTTTAATTAGGGCCCGAGCCCTTACATTGCGAAGGCCCTAATGTATCTGTAGGAATTCTTCATATTATTATTATTTTTCTGACGAAAGGAGGGTCTTTTTACCCCCCTAAACGTGCCCAAAAAGTCACCAAATTTTGCACGCAAGCCAGGCCTGGTGATAAATGTGATATTTAATGGTTTGCATTAATGGGCGTGGCCTAACGGCTCAACAGCGCCCCCTAGAAAACTTTGTGCCTCAAGCCCCACAATACGGTTTGACGTACATGCATGAAAATCGGTACACACCTGTATCATGTCACAACTTAAAGAAAAGTCTCTTGGAGCCATGGCCCAAACCCAACAGGAAGTCGGCCATTTTGAATGAATTGTGTAATTTTGGCGAAATTTATGCCATTTCTTCGGCAGTTAATGCGGCCCGAACCGTAACGTGCACCCAGGTGTGTTATACCTCAAAATGTGCGTCTCCATCCTGCGACACCACGCATTACTTTTCTCTTTCAAAAGTGTTACCGTGGCGACGATAGACGCCAAAATGCCCTCCCCTTCATCTGATTGGTCCATATTTGATAGTTCCCCAAAAGTCACCAGATTTTACATGCAAGCCAGGCCTGGCGATAAATTTGATATTTCATGGTTTGCATTAATGGGCGTGGCCTAACGGCTCAACAGCGCCCCCTAGAATACTTTTCTCTGGCATACCCTTTGAATGGTTTGACATAAAGACTCGTGGGTGGTGTCATCAGACATGGTTTTGAGTCCTTGGCCATAATTGGTGCAAATTAGCCCCGCCCCTTCTTCTGATTGGTCGATATTTGATAGTTCCTATTTTCTGCTATAACTTTTGAATGGTTTCACGTATAGATTCGTGGGTGGTATCATGTCTGATATGCTTATGGGGGGCGGTGGCTATGAGTGCGAGGGCCCGTTCATCCGTTCATCCGTTCATCGCTGCTGCAGCTTTATTATAATAGAAATCAGTCCACATGTCCCCCCCCGGCCGGTCCTCAGCTTGACCTTTGGCTCGCGTGATCCCCGTATTTTTCTCACACGTGTTGCATCTTAAGTCATTAAGGCTGTCTGATGTCATCTCTGCTTCTCTCACACACACGACAGTAAGTCGATTAACTTCTGCATCTGCGGGGCTTACAGCTCTGCCATTAATCCCAGAATCGATGCAAAGCGATCGCTGATCCTCAGGACCCCGGACCCGGCTGGTTCTGTGCTCCGGCGGGGCGTCAGAGAGTCATTGATCGGCCCGCGGCCTCGTCGTTCTATCAATCAGCTTCCTCTGTGTCTGGGATTGAGGGAAAGGCGTCACCCTGACAGGATAACCAAACCCCCCCGGTCGCTCAAAGCCTCATTACAAACATCCCTTTGTTTCTGTTTGTTTCCGTTTGTTTACTGCCAGGTAGTCTGCCCCCCCCCTGCAAAAACTCAAAATATTAACAAGAATATTTGTCTTATTTCTAGTTAAAATGTCTAATTTTTAGTAAAAAACTTTAAACAAGACTCATCACTGGAAAAAACAACAATTTTCACCTGTTTCAAGTAGATTTTCACTTGAAATAAGTAGAAAAAACAAGATTTATCTTCTCATTACAAGCAAAAAAAAATTTTTTGTCAAAAAAAATCTCATTACACTTAAAACAAGACTCATCACCAGAAAAATAACTTGTTATTTGACAATTTTCACCTGTTTCAAGTAAATTTTCACTTGAAATAAATAGAAAAAATCTGCCAATGGAACAAGATTTATCTTCTCATTACAAGCAAAAAAATGTTTTTAGTTAAAAAAAATCTCATTACACTTAAAACAAGACTCATCACTGGAAAAAACAACAATTTTCACCTGTTTCAAGTAGATTTTCACTTGAAATAAGTAGAAAAATCTGCCAGTGGAACAAGATTTTTTTTGCTTGTAATAAGAAGATAAATCTTGTCCCACTGGCAGATTTTTCTACTTATTTCAAGTGAAAATTTACTTGAAACAGGTGAAAATGGTCAAATAACAAATGACTCTTGTTTTAAGTGTAATGAGATTTTTTGACTAAAAATGAGACATTTTAACTAGAAATAAGACGAATATTCCTGGTAAGATTGTGAGTTTTTGCAGTGCGGGTCCTGGGCTGGAGGTGTGCGACTGTTTTGCTCAGACACGACGGCTGGCCCGGGGCCAGCGACACCCCGGGGTGCTTGTGTGTGAGTAAATATACGTGACGAGCTGAAAACAGGATTAGTGTCATCGGGATCTAAGCCTGAACAGACTGACACAATAAAGTCCCGTGGACGGTAAGTGGACAGTTTGGCCGCATTAAGGGAACACGAGGCCTGTGTTGGAAAAAATCCATCTTCCCATTCTAAATCCATTCCTATATTAATTTCTAAAAACTGATCCATAGGTCTAAAGATCAATTTTTTTTTCATCATTACATTACAACTTTTCGTATTTTTTTTGTTTATGCCCAAAAAAGGAATGTTTTGTTGGACACAAGAATTACTGGTGCCATGTTTTTGCCTTTAAATATGTTTAAAGGTATGAAAACATTAAAGTTTTCAGTTATAATTGCATAAATTGTCTATATTTCACGCCGCTCTGTCTAAGTAAGATGTTTCCAACTCGTCCCCTAGATGTCATCGCTGCAGAGCATGCACAGGGTCAACTCTGCACATCTTTTGGGAATGCAGAAAATGAAAGCACTTTTGGAAGGCTGTACATGACTTAACTGTCCCGGTTGTAGAGACCCCACTAGACACCAATACATTATCTTTTTGGTACAGAACTGGACAAGACACTGGATCCCACACACACGAAGAGGATTGCTATAATATCCTACTGGGGCGAAGCTCTCGATTTACCGGTCAATCTACGCCCCTACCCTCGCCTATGGTCATGAACTTTGGGTAGTGACCGAAAGGACGAGATCGCGGATACAAGCGGACGAGATGAGTTTCCTCTGCAGGGTGGCTGGACGCTCCCTTAGAGATGAGTTTCCTCTGCAGGGTGGCTGGACGCTCCCTTAGAGATGAGTTTCCTCCGCAGGGCGGCTGGACGTTCCCTTAGAGATGAGTTTCCTCCCTTAGAGATGAGTTTTCTCCCTTAGAGATGAGTTTCCTCCCTTAGAGAGGAGTTTCCTCCCTTAGAGATGAGTTTTCTCCCTTAGAGATGAGTTTCCTCCCTTAGAGATGAGTTTCCTTCCTAGGGTGGATGGACGCTCCCTTAGAGATGAGGTTCCAGCTGAGGTGGCTTGGGCATCTGTACCGGATCCTCCTGGATCCTCCCTAGGGAGGTGTTCCAGGCATGTCCCTCCTCCCTAGGGAGGTGTTCCAGGCATGTCCCTCCTCCTTAGGGAGGTGTTCCAGGCATGTCCCTCCTCCCTAGGGAGGTGTTCCAGGCATGTCCCTCCTCCCTAGGGAGGTGTTCCAGGCATGTCCCTCCTCCCTAGGGAGGTGTTCCAGGCATGTCCCTCCCTAGGGAGGTGTTCCAGGCATGTCCCTCCTCCCTAGGGAGGTGTTCCAGGCATGTCCCTCCTCCTTAGGGAGGTGTTCCAGGCATGTCCCTCCTCCCTAGGGAGGTGTTCCAGGCATGTCCCTCCTCCCTAGGGAGGTGTTCCAGGCATGTCCCTCCTCCCTAGGGAGGTGTTCCAGGCATGTCCCTCCCTAGGGAGGTGTTCCAGGCATGTCCCTCCTCCCTAGGGAGGTGTTCCAGGCATGTCCCTCCTCCCTAGGGAGGTGTTCCAGGCATGTCCCTCCTCCCTAGGGAGGTGTTCCAGGCATGTCCCTCCTCCCTAGGGAGGTGTTCTAGGCATGTCCCTCCTCCCTAGGGAGGTGTTCCAGGCATGTCCCTCCCTAGGGAGGTGTTCCAGGCATGTCCCTCCTCCCTAGAGAGGTGTTCCAGGCATGTCCCTCCCTAGGGAGGTGTTCCAGGCATGTCCCTCCCTAGGGAGGTGTTCCAGGCATGTCCCTCCTCCCTAGGGAGGTGTTCCAGGCATGTCCCTCCTTCCTAGGGAGGTGTTCCAGGCATGTCCCTCCCTAGGGAGGTGTTCCAGGCATGTCCCTCCTCCCTAGGGAGGTGTTCCAGGCATGTCCCTCCCTAGGGAGGTGTTCCAGGCATGTCCCTCCTCCCTAGGGAGGTGTTCCAGGCATGTCCCTCCCTAGGGAGGTGTTCCAGGCATGTCCCCCCCTAGGAGGTGTTCCAGGCATGTCCCTCCCTAGGGAGGTGTTCCAGGCATGTCCCTCCCTAGGGAGGAGTTCCAGGCATGTCCCTCCCTAGGGAGGTGTTCCAGGCATGTCCCTCCCTAGGGAGGTGTTCCAGGCATGTCCCTCCTCCCTAGGGAGGTGTTCCAGGCATGTCCCTCCTCCCTAGGGAGGTGTTCCAGGCATGTCCCTCCCTAGGGAGGTGTTCCAGGCATGTCCCTCTTCCCTAGGGAGGAGTTCCAGGCATGTTCCTCCCTAGGGAGGTGTTCCAGGCATGTCCCTCCCTAGGGAGGAGTTCCAGGCATGTCCCTCCCTAGGGAGGTGTTCCAGGCATGTCCCTCCTCCCTAGGGAGGTGTTCCAGGCATGTCCCTCCTCCCTAGGGAGGTGTTCCAGGCATGTCCCTCCTTCCTAGGGAGGTGTTCCAGGCATGTCCCTCCTCCCTAGGGAGGTGTTCCAGGCATGTCCCTCCCTAGGGAGGTGTTCCAGGCATGTCCCTCCTCCCTAGGGAGGTGTTCCAGGCATGTCCCTCCCTAGGAGGTGTTCCAGGCATGTCCCTCCTCCCTAGGGAGGAATTCCAGGCATGTCCCTCCTCCCTAGGGAGGTGTTCCAGGCATGTCCCTCCCTAGGGAGGTGTTCCAGGCAGGAGGGAGTGAGTGAGTGAGTGAGTGAGTGAGTGAGTGAGTGAGTGAGTGAGTGAGTGAGTGAGTGAGTGAGTGAGTGAGTGAGTGAGTGAGTGAGTGAGTGAGTGAGTGAGTGAGTGAGTGAGTGAGTGAGTGAGTGAGTGAGCGAGCGAAGAAATGCCTCCTACTCAACTAGAACCAGCACAAACCCCCGACATTAAACCTGTTTAAACAAACCTTGAATAACACTTTACGTTTGTAACAACGCACGTACACTGTAAAACATAAGGGGGATGTTTTTCTGAGAATATCACAACTGCTTATGGAGCTCTGACGTTCATCCAGCACGGCTGGCCGTGCCAGGATTCATATATGCACTGTGACCATGGTTTATTTGATAAGATTATTTATGTATTTGCTTTACAAGTTGTCCTTTTACTTTAGGTAACCACTTCTTCTTTTATTCTTTTTTTTTATTTTGCTTTGTTGTTTTTGTCCTGAATGTACGGTGGCCGAGACCCGACATTGCTGAAAATAAAAGTAACGCTGCAAACAGAAACAAACGCCGCTGCAAATTAAAGAAACGCTGCAAATAAAAAGAAACGCAGCTGAAAATAAAACGACGCAAATAAAAAAGGCACAGCGGAAGTGAATTACCGGGGACTATTTTTGCTGATGCACCGGTGTTTTTTACGTGAGAGGAGAAGTCCCTGAACACCACACACGCTTCAACTTCACATTCATCCAAATAACTATTGTTACCCACGCTTTAGATTATTCTTGGCATTATTATTAATGATAAAAACAACAAAAACAACAACACCTCTCACATAAAAACGCCGGTGCATCGGCAAAAACAGCCCCGGGTAATTCACTTCCATTGTGGCTTTTTTATTTTCGTCGTTTTTTATTTTATTTGAAGCGGGGTTTCTTTTTGTTTTCAGCGTTTCTATTTGTTTGCAGCGTTTATTTTATTTGCAGCGGTGTTTGTTTTTATTTGCAGTGTTTATTTAATTTTCAACAATGACGGGTCTCGGCCACCGTATGAATGTCTTTAAAATGCTAAAAACAAATACAAATATAATTGAAAAAAAAAGACCTAATTCTCAAAAATTAAAAACCGAAATAGACCAAAAATGGAAAAAATTAAAACAGAATGTGAGAAAAATTAAACCAATTTCCTCTGTTTCCTCCTGGATGTGTTTGGTAATTCTACACGATGTTTCTGTTTCAGTTCTATCAGCATTCTGGGAGCTGATTGGTCCTTACAGCATCATTAGCTGCAATACTTGCTGTTGAATCTCAATATAATACTAGTATTAATATGTTGCAGAACTACAGTCATATCATTCATGCAACAGTTTTAATAACACTAACCCAAATCAATATCGGATCGAATCAAATCTTGATAATCGATTCTGAATCTTAAGAATCGAATCGATTCTTGATATTTGAATGGATCCCCAGCCCTGGAGAACACCGGCCCGTTTTCCTCCTATGAAAGTTCAGAGCGTCTTCCGTCTTTATGTTATAATTATTTATTTATATCTTCATCACCGTCCGCTTCACTTTAAATGATTAAAAACAAGAGCATCAGTTTATTTCTCCTCTTTGATGGACTGATTGTTTTAACTTGACCTGTTTTACACCAGATTAATGCTAAAATAATCTTTTTGTGAAGGAAAATGCCCCCCCATCTCATCAGTCTGGATTACATACATTAATGAGTTTCTACATTGATTATTAACTCAGTCTGTCACCACTCTTCAGGCTTTCAGAGCTTGGCGCAATTTTAAGTATTGTTCTTAATTTAATAATCCGCATAATTTGGAAGCAGGAAACCTTGTTGTTTTTTTTTAATTTAGTTTTTTTAGCTTTGCTTAACAAATGTTGTATATCTCATCACTATTTGTACTGATTAATGATGCCCCTCCATGTCATCAGTCTGTATTACATTAATGATTTCTGAGTTTCTACATTGATTGATTGAAGTAACTCCCAGGGTCGTATCATTCATGATCATTCTGGGACACGCATCCATGAGTACTGTTTTTTCTCTTCTTTTTTTTAAGTAAACTAGTTTTGTTATACGATTTAATCAAATTCAAGACAGCAATAACAATGTACAAGGCACAACCAGATGCTCCCACACTGTATCCTGGAGTTGTTCCAGGTAAATACTAACTAACTAACTAACTAACTAACTAACTAACTAACTAACTAACTAACTAACTAACTAACTAACTAACTAACTAACTAACTAACTAACTAACTAACTAACTAACAGGTGAGGGAAAGCAGGCACAATCTAAGGGGCTTTGGCATTTTTGAGCAGAAATGGCCAAGAACAAAAAAAATGTCGCGGTGTATCAGTGTCAAAGGTGAAACTGTGGAACCGCCTGGATCATGAGGAACTAAAAAAAAGTAGCTCAATTTACAAATTTAAAAAAAATTATAAATCTAAAATAATAGATAAATATAGAACACTAATATAAATTATCTTCATATTAAACTGTCTAAATTATGCAACTTTCCTCCTGCAGCTGTCCTCAATCGTGAGTGACCACATTTATTTTCTTTCTTCTTTGTTCATTTCCTTTGTTTTGTTTGTTCGTTTCGTTTTCTTCTTATTAGTATCTTTTTGTTTCTGAAGTTCTGCCTTTTGTTGAAAAGGAAAGGCAAAATAAGCCATGAGGCTTCAGCCTAAACCTTTTTGGTAAAAAAAAAAAAAAAGGAAATGTGTACATATATATAATATATATATATTTATACCTGTGTATACTGTACATATACAGTGTGTATATGCAAACATCTTAAAATGTAAAAGACCAAAACAAAATAAACTAAACTAAACTAAAAAAAGTTTTGATGTCAGGAAACGCTTCAGCAACGTGCCTAAATCATAACGTCATATCTGCCAACCAAGACGTCCCCAGGAGAGATTACGGAGCTTGTAGGAACAGGAGATGGTTTGCATATAACCTGATTTCACTCAGACAAACTGAAAACCCTCCCAGTAAGTTTAAAACACTTCATTGTTAGACGTGTTTGGCGTTTACGCTCCATTCAAGCAAAGTTAATCAGTTTGTCACCACTTTTCAGCCTTTCAGAGCTCACCGCGACTTTAAGTATTATTCTTAATTCAATCATCCGCATCATTTAGAAGCAGGAAACCTTCTTTTTTTTTAATAACTTTATTTGTAAGATTTTTCAAGATTTTTTAAGACAAACAACCCTACATACATCCCACCCTCCCCAGTTCCCACATACAAAGAAGCAGTAAAACATAATATGTAAAAAAGGAAGAAAAAAAAAATATATATAATGAAATAAAATTTAAAAAAAATAAAAAAATAAATAAAACAAACAAAAAAAAAATAAAGTACACAAATAAAATAACATTAGTAATAATGATGCTAAAATAAATAAATAGATGAATAACACATGGACGGTTAAGGGTTACACATTAGTCCAGTTGAGGGTTTCCATAAATCCGAGTAGAAACCTTTTTTTTTAACAGAAATTTAGTTTCTTAGCTTTGTTTAACAAATGTTGTATATCTCATCACTATTTGTACTGATGTATGTCAGGAAACGCTTCAGCAACGTGCCTAAGTCATAACGTCATATCTGCCGACCAGGACGTCCCCAGGAGAGATTACGGAGCTTGTAGGAACAGGAGATGGTTTGCATATAACCTGATTTCTCTCAGACAAAGTAACTATGTCAGTTTGTCCACCAGTCTTCAGGCTTTCAGAGCTCAGTGCGACCTTAAGTATTACTCTTAGGGCCAGTCCCAATCCCCCACTACCCCCACTTTTCAGTCCTACCCCTAAATTTTGCACGTTCCTGTGAGGGTAGTGGTGTCTCAATTCCTCTTTTCATCTAGGGGGGGTGGGAAAAACGAGGGCGAGTGAGTATCAATCTAGTCCAGGGGTCGGCAACCCAAAATGTTTTAGAGCCATATTGGACCAAAAACACAAAAAACAAATATGTCTGGAGCCACAAAAAATTAGTCTTGTTTAAAGGGAAAGTTCGTTTTTTTTTACAACCTGGACCTTATTTCTGGCATTTTTTATGGTCGTATACTCACCCAGAGGTGTTTGGTGTCATTTGGAGTCCTTCGGAAGATATTAGGAGTTTTGTGCGAGCCGCTTCTCCATATAACGGTAGTGAACGGGGCACAGCGGGACACAGACGATGCAGCGTCTAAATAACACATGATTGCCGCGAAACTCGTTCATTTCTTTTATGAATCACTAGATCTGCTTCCAGGACCTGTTGTAACATTGTGGCGCTGTCTGTGTAATAAATAAATCAGTTTGTAAACAAGACCTCTGAACTCATGACGTCATCTCTGTGGGCGCGTCCCAGACACAGCTCTGTGTACAGCTGGAGTTCACTACTGTTAGTTTACTGTTAGTTATTTGAAACATGTCTGAATATTTGTCAAATTCTGAGGTTGTGGACGACGACTTTGAATATGATGGACGTCCTTACCGTTTTGAGCCAGAGTATACGACTGAAGAGCTCACTGAACGGAGGACAGAGTGCGCGCACAGAGATGACGTCATGAGGTCAGAGGTCTTGTTTACAAACGGATTTATTTGTTACACACACAGCCCCGGATGTAGACAACAGGTCCTGGAAGCAGATCTAGTGATTCATAAAAGAAATGAACGAGTTTCGCGGCAATCATGTGTTATTTAGACGCTGCATCGTCTGTGTCCCGCTGTGCCCCGTTCACTACCGTTATATGGAGAAGAGGCTCGCAAAAAACTCCTAATATCTTCTGAAGGACTCCAAATGACACCAAACACCTCTGGGTGAGTATACAACCATAAAAAATACCAGAAATAAGGTCCAGGTTGTAAAAAACCGAACTTTCCCTTTAAGCCTTAGAATGAAGGCAAATGGCAAAAGGCGAAGTGTCGAGAAAAAAGTTGAAATGTTGAGAAAAAAGTTGAAATGTTGAGAAAAAAGTCGAAATGTCGAGAAAAAAGTCGAAATATCGAGATTAAAAAGGAAAGGAAGAAAAAAAGGAAAAAAAGAAGAAAAAAGAAAACAGAAAAAAAGAGAAAAAAGAAGAAAAAAGAAGAAAAAAATGTCAAACATTTTTGAAAAAGCTCCAGGAGCCACTAGGGCGGCGCTAAAGAGCCGCATGCGGCTCTAGAGCCGCGGGTTGCTGATCCCTGATCTAGTCCTTCAGAGCGAGGGATTTCAGATACTGACTCACCGAGGGCTAGAGAAAATTTCCCAGAATGCTTTACGTCATCATTTGCAGACTGAATCAAACAAAAAAACATGGCGGACATTTCTTATTTTTTAGTGAATAAAATCAATATTTTGAGTTAGTTTCTGCATAAAAATGCGTTTTGATTACATTTCTAGCGAGAAATATATATTTTACTTTCATAATATTCACTCAGTGAATGTACATAATCACTTGCTTGCCCGTTGTTGCGAAGTCTTTTTCAAACCTCGCCAGAATAAAGATGATTTATGGTTCCGCGTTACACCAACGCAGAGCCTACGGCGTAGGTTACGCAGCGACGCGCACCGTACTACGCCGTACCCTACGCCGTACCCTACGCCGTACCCTACGCCGTACCCTACGCCGTACCCTACGCCGTACCCTACGCCGTACCCTACGCCGTAGGCTCTGTGTCGATTTAACGCGGACCCATAAATCAGCTCCCGAGCCGGCGGCTGTTCTCATCCCGAAATTTTCGGAGCAAATTTCTTAACAGGCGTTATTTGGATAAACTGAGCCCAGGTTGGGGATCTTAACGGTTACTTTTACGCCTGAAAAAATATTAAAACTTAATAAAGTGGCATATTAACAGCGCTACAGCTGAAATTAAAACAGCTTTTATCTCTGGGCTTCCTGGTGTGACGTATGTGCAAACGTAACTACGCAGTCGCTTACGTACCCGAACGTAAACCACGCAGTGACGTAGCAAGTGGTGTCCCAATCCCTAGGGAACATTACAAGGGCCCTAAAGTCTGTGGCTTCATTTTTATGGCTAGTGGTAGAAAGTAGGGGGGGGATTGGGATTGGCCCTTATTAGGGCCCGAGCACTTGCAGTGCGAAGGCCCTATTGTATCTGTAGGAATTACATTTTTCGCCAGGCTTGGCGAAAATTTTTATATTTAATGTTTTGCATTAATGGGCGTGGCCTAACGGCTCAACAGCGCCCCCTAGAATACTTTGTGCCTCAAGCCCCACAATACGGTTTGACGTACATGCACGAAAATCGGTACACACCTGTATCATGTCACAACTTAAAGAAAAGTCTCTTGGAGCCATGGCCCAAACCCAACAGGAAGTCGGCCATTTTGAACATTCTGAATTAATCTCGTAAATTTGGAGCAATTTATGCCATTCCTTCGGCAGTTAATACGGCCCGAACCGTAACGTGCACCCAGGTGTGTTATACATCAAAATGTGCGTCTCCATCCTGCGACTACACGCATTACTTTTCTCTTTCAAAAGCGTTACCGTGGCGACGCTAGACGCCAAAAAGCGCACCCACCCTTCATCTGACTGGTCCATATTTGATAGTTCCCCAAAAGTCACCAAATTCTGCACGCAAGCCAGGCCTGGTGATAAATGTGATATTTCATAGTTTGCATTAATGGGCGTGGCCTAACGGCTCAACAGCGCCCCCTAGAAAACTTTTCTCTGCCATAACTTTTGAATGGTTTGACATAAAGAGTCGTGGGTGGTGTTTATTTCTGATATGCTTATGGGGGGCGGTGGCTATGAGTGTGAGGGCCCGTTCATCGCTGCTTGCAGCTTAAATTCTTCTTATTCCTATTATATCTTATTCTTAATTTAATCATCTGCATAATTTAGAAGCAGGAAACCTTGTTTTTCTTAACTGAAATTTGCCAAACAAATGTTGTATTTCCCATCCCTGTACTGGATAACGATGCCTCCCCTCCGGGTCGTCCCCCCTGTTGTCCCCTGGACGCTGCCCCGTTTACACGGAGCAAAAACGTAGGTGTTTTTATGCGTTTTGGCCGTTCGTTTACACGAAAACGAAGCTCAAAGTCTCCAAAAACGATAATTTCTGAAAACTCCCAAAGTGGAGATTTTCAAAAACTCAGTTTTCACGTTTGCGTCTAAACAGAGGAAAACGGAGATTTAGGCTTCAGAACGTCACATTATGAGACAGAAACGTCACCAGCGTCATGAGTGACACCTGTGGTTACAATTAGTTTGTAACCGTCAATATTTTATTGTATTTTACCTGTTTTATATTCTAACGTCACACTTAAAAGTAACTCCACTTCTCTGTCACTCCAAACCAAAGACTCTCGTTCATCTTGGAAGTAAAGCCTGAATTATGGTCCCGCGTTAAATCGACGCAGAGCTACGGCGTAGGCTACGCGGCGATGCGCCGTACGGTGTGCGTCGCCGCGTAGCCTACGCCGTAGCTCTGCGTTGGTGTAACGCAGAACCATAAATCAGCCTTAACTGGGCACGTGTCATTTGTTGATGTTTTTTCCAGGATTCTGATTGGCTGGCATGACGTTAACAGCGTATTTATGCGGATTCGTGTAAACGAAGAGATTTTGAAAACGATCTCGTGTAAACGATGGAATTTTTCAAAACGTAGAGGGGGAAATATCTGTTTTTGTAAATACCCGGCTATGTGTAAACGGGGCCTAAACCTCCGTTTTCCTCCGTTTACAAGCAAACATGAAAACAGAGTTTTTGAAAATCTCCACTTTAGCCGGAGTTTTCAGAAATGATCGTTTTTGGAGACTTTGAGCTTCGTTTTCATGTAAACGAACGGCCAAAACGCATGAAAACACCACCGTTTTTGCTCCGTGTAAACGGGGCCTTATTCTTAATTTAATCATCCGCATAATTTAGAAGCAGGAAACCTTGTTTTTCTTAACTGAAATTTGCCTAACAAATGTTGTATTTCCCATCCCTGTACTGTATAACGATGCCTCCCCTCCGGGTCGTCCCCCCTGTCGTCCCCCTGTCGTCCCCCCTGTCGTCCCCCCTGTCGTCCCCCTAAGCCGCGGTGTTCATGTTTGTCTCCCCAGACCGCGGGGGGATTTTGGCCAACAGTCGGCCTGTCTTCGATAAACAAAAGGCTCTGGCGTTAATGCATGAGAGGGGCCACTCGCGGCCTTATAGCAGCTTAGCCGCGCCGGCTTTAATCGGCCGGCCCTTGTTTGTGTCGCCCCGTGTTTGTCTCACAACCCCCCCGCCCTTTGTCTCGACACGGCAGCGTTTTCCACAGAGATGTTTATCATGTTGACGGAGGAGCCACAGCTGAGTGGATTAGTGTCTACCGGGAGGGAGGGGGGAATTAGACCGGAGGTTCTTCAGCTGTCACCAGGGAGGGATCTTTTTATTTCTCTCCCCTGCAGAAATGTCCCGTGGGAAACTTGGATGTGATCGGAGACAGCCGGCAGGGCGAGGTTGGAAAGGCCTCTGGATTTCTTCCACAGCAGCCCGTCCTCGTAAAAACCTCCGGGATCTAAACTACACGCCTTCAGGGCGTTTGTGTAGTTTGAACACGGATTAATGAGTCAGGATTCCTTTATAGCATTCATTTAAGAGTATTATTTTCATGTTTAACATCCCATACGACAGCTCACTGCAAAAACTCCAAATCTTAACGAGAATATTTGTCTTATTTCTAGTTAAAATGTCTAATTTTTAGTCAAAAAATCTCATTACACTTAAAACAAGACTCATCACTGGAAAAAACAACAAGTTCCCCCTGTTTCAAGTAGATTTTCACTTAAAATAAGTAGAAAAATCTGCCAGTTTTTCTGCCCTTTTTTTGCTTGTAATGAGAAGATAAATCTTGTTCCACTGGCAGATTTTTCTACTTATTTCAAGTGAAAATCTACTTGAAACAGGTGAAAATTGTTGTTTTTTCCAGTGATGAGTCTTGTTTTAAGTGTAATGAGATTTTTTTCTCTTTATCATATAATGTTCACAAAGTGTAATGCAATTTGTGTCATGGGTCGTGTATTTTGAAGGATTACACTGCAAAAATTCTAAATCTTAACAAGAATATTTGTCTTATTTCTAGTTAAAATGTCAAATTTTTAGTCAAAAAAACCTCATTACACTTAAAACAAGACTCATCACTGGAGAAAACAACAATTTTCACCTGTTTCAAGTAGATTTTCACTTAAAATAAGATTTTTTTGCTTGTAATAAGAAGATAAATCTTGTTCCACTGGCAGATTTTTCTACTTATTTCAAGGGAAAATTTACTTGAAACAGGTGAAAATTGTCAAATAACAAGTTATTTTTCTGGTAATGACTCTTGTTTTAAGTTAAATGAAGATTTTTTGACTAAAAATGAGACATTTTAACTAGAAATAAGACAAATATGATATAGTTTCTGCAGAGCACAGGACAGGAAGTATTTGGACAAACAGACAGACGCACGGGTTTCAGTATAAATATTTAAAATTCTTTATACAGCATAGAAATCTCTCGACACTCAAACAAAACCCATCCATTACAAAAGAATCTTACAAAACCCCCCAGAGTCAGTAACAATCTCAGTTTCAACCAGACAAGAAAAAAAGTAAGAAACACGTGGGTTTTAAATGTCGACGGTTTTTACGCTTCAGCTCATGCAACGTTTCATGTGACGAGAACAGAGTTTACATCTTTAACAGGGAAAAAGCCTGTTTTGTGTTTTTTTTTATTAATTTATTTTACAAAGCCGTTCGACCGTGGCGGCGTGAGCGCCTGGCGTGAGCGCCCGGCGTGAGCGCCCGGCGTGAGCGCCCGGCGTGAGCGCCGGCGTGAGCGCCGGCCTTTATTATTTACACAGAACGGTTTCACATGGCGCTGGGAGAGGTCTCTGCAGACACTCGTCACTGGATTTAACACAACTATTGCACAAAAACTACAAAATTAAGACAGACGGGAGTGAGGCGTCCTGGCGGACGCCGCTCGGCCGCTGGCAGCAGTTCCTTCACTCACCACCGAGGTGAAGCGGTTTCGTAAGGCTTTATTTACTTTCTCCATCTTCAGAACTGACGAACGTGCTCGTGAAAGAGTCACAACTAAGTCTTTCACAGTAGGAAGTTTCCCTGTGGGTTTTTACCGCTTTTCCACCAAACCGGTTCCAGGTTTCTGGTTCTGGTTCTGGGCTGAGTTTGGAACCGGACTTTCTGTTTCCACTGACAAAGAACCGGCTCCGGGCCAGAAGAACCGGTTCCAAGGTAGAACCAACTCTTTGCTGGTATACACTGCAAAAACTCAAAATCTAAGAATATTTGTCTTATTTCTAGTTAAAATGTCTCATTTTTAGTAAAAGAAAATCTCATTACATTTAAAACAAGACTCATCACTGGAAAAACAACAATTTTCACCTGTTTCAAGTAGATTTTCACTTAAAATAAGTAGAAAAATCTGCCAGTGGAACAAGATTTTTTTGCTTCTAATGAAAAGATAAATCTTGTCCCACTGGCAGATTTTTCAAGTGAAAATTTACTTGAAACAGGTGAAAATTGTCAAATAACAAGTTATTTACCTGGAATGACTCTTGTTTTAAGTGTAATGAGATTTTCTGACTAAAAATGAGACATTTTAACTAGAAATAAGACAAATATTCCTGGTAAGATTTTGAGTTTTTGCAGTGTACCTTGTTGTTGCTGCAACTTTCACGCAAACACAGCGAAGTAACTGACGTTAGCAGAGACGTAACTGACGTAACTGACGTTAGAGACGTAACTGACGTTAGCAGAGACGTAGCTGACGTTAGCAGACGTAACTGACGTTAGCAGAGACGTAACTGACGTTAGCAGAGACGTAACTGACGTTAGCAGAGACGTCACTGACGTTAGCAGAGACGTAACTGACGTTTGCAGAGACGTAACTGACGTTTGCAGAGACGTAACTGACGTTTGCAGAGACGTAGCTGACGTTAGCAGAGACGTAACTGACGTTAGCAGAGACGTAACTGTTAGCAGAGACGTAACTGACGTTAGCAGAGATGTAACTGACGTTAGCAGAGACGTAACTGACGTTTGCAGAGACGTAACTGACGTTAGCAGAGACGTAACTGACGTTAGCAGAGACGTAACTGACGTTAGCAGAGACGTAACTGACGTTAGCAGAGAGGTAACTGACGTTAGCAGAGACGTAACTGACGTTAGCAGAGACGTAACTGACGTTAGCAGAGACGTAACTGTTAGCAGAGACGTAACTGACGTTTGCAGAGACGTAACTGATGTTAGCAGAGACGTAACTGACGTTAGCAGAGACGTAACTGACGTTAGCACAGACGTAACTGACGTTTGCAGAGACGTAACTGACGTTAGAGACGTAACTGACGTTAGCAGAGACGTAACTGACGTTAGCAGAGACGTAACTGACGTTAGCAGTGACGTAACTGACGTTTGCAGAGACGTAACTGACGTTAGCAGAGACGTAACTGTTAGCAGAGACGTAACTGACGTTAGCAGAGACGTAACTGACGTTTGCAGAGACGTAACTGACGTTTGCAGAGACGTAACTGACGTTAGCAGAGACGTAACTGACGTTTGCAGAGACGTAACTGACGTTAGCAGAGACGTAACTGACGTTTGCAGAGACGTAACTGACGTTAGCAGAGACGTAACTGACGTTTGCAGAGACGTAACTGACGTTAGTAGAGACGTAACTGACGTTAGCAGAGACGTAACTGACGTTAGCAGAGACGTAACTGACGTTAGCAGAGACGTAACTGACGTTAGCAGTGACGTAACTGACGTTTGCAGAGACATAACTGACGTTAGCAGAGACGTAACCGACGTTAGCAGAGACGTAACTGACGTTAGCAGAGACGTAACTGACGTTTGCAGAGACGTAATTGACGTTAGCAGAGACGTAATGACGTAACTCCTCTTAGCACCCGAGCTGTGGAAAAACAAACCGGTTCTCAGCTGGTTCCTAGTTGAACGAGTTGTGGACCAGAACCAGAAGTGGAAACGGTTTGGTGGAAAAGCTGTATCAGTGATGCTCGTATACAAAGTTGGCAGTGACGACCTCTATAAAAAGTGACGATATGATGCTACACTAGGTGTCTACTTCTGTTTCATGACGCGATGCCGCGATGCGTGGACGCGTGACGGATGCAGTGAGGTAAGACACGTTCGACACCGATGCTACTGGAGGTTTTGGTATCTCAATAGTGCAGTGAGTGTCCAGCCGATGGATACGGCGGTACCCGCCGGCTGGAGGTCGTTATATTACAGTTTCCACAAAAAGACAAGAACATTGACGCGTGTGGTCGGGGCAGGGGGAGATGGGGGTCGGTACGCTGGTGGGAATCAGTCTGCCTGGGCCCGGCCCTGCCGTACGCCGGCCCGTCTGTACTCGTACGCGCGTCGGCAAAGGCCCGTATTAAACTAAAGTCCCTCTGGATCTGGGACACGGTGAGTCAGCGCTCAGGGATCAGTTTCAAATCCCTCAGTGTCGTTACCGCTTATTACATAACCCCGGCAGTGACGACTTTCCTGATCGTATAAATAAACTACGGAAGAGGATCAGGGCCATGCAGGAGAAAAGATATCTGAGAGGGGAACATTTTCTTTTATTGTGCACTTGGAGAAAAAAGTTGAAATGTCAAAAAAAAGTCGAAATGTGGAGAATAATGTTGAAATATAATTTCAAGAATAAAGTCGAAATTTCGTGAATAAAGTCGAAATTTGTGAATATTTCAACTTTATTCTCGAAATTTCGACTTTATTCTTGAAATTGTATTTCAACATTAATCTCGACATTTCAACTTTTCTCTCAACATTTCAACTTTTTTCTTTGTTTTTTGACTTTTTTCTCGACATTTCGACTTTTTTCTCGACATTTCGACTTTTTTCTCGAAGTGCATAATGAAAAAAAAAATCTTCTTCCTCCAAAATATTATTTTCAATTTTCTCCTGCCTGAAAAAACGTCGAAATGTGGAGAATAATGTTGAAAATACAATTTCAAGAATAAAGTGGAAATTTCGTGAATAAAGTCGAAATTTCGTGAATAAATAAATTTCGTGAATATTTCAACTTTCAAATTTCGACTTTTTTCTTTCTTTTTTGACTTTTTTCTCGACATTTCAACTTTTTTGTCGACATTTCGATTTTTTTCTTTCTTTTTTGACTTTTTTCTCGACATTTTAGACTTTTTTCTCAAAGTGCATAATGAAAAAAAAATCTTCCTCCTCCAAAATATTATTTCATTTTTCTCCTGCCTGGCCCTGATTCTCCTCCGTACGTTACGTAACCTCGGCAGTGACGAGAGACGACGACTTCTTCTTTTTCTTTTCTGATCGTATAAATACAGTAAACAAACGTAGTGAAAGCAAAGTGGCTCAGTTGGGCTAAAGGGAGTTCACAGTTCAGAAGGCCACTCTGGAAGACCTAGCTAGTCCGTCATCGCCCTAGCAGAGCGTCTTCAGCGCCCCCGACGCGCACAGCAGCGTCTGCATGGGGTAGGGCGGCGGCGACACCACCTCCTCCACCACCAGCTCGGGCCGGAAGCTGAACGGCTGCAGCTGCACCTTCTTCTTCAGCATCTGCCCGATGCCCATGGACGGGAACTTTCCGCGGTGCGTGGGGCTCTCGGGGTCGCTGCCGCTGCCGTTGGAGTGTGAGTGTGAGGGCGGGCCGAAGGCGGAGGCGGGGCCCAGCGGGCTGAAGGCCGACTTGGGCGGGCTGAAGGCCGAGTGTCCCGGGGGGCTGCCGGCCGCGCTGGGGGGGCTGCCGGCCGAGCTGGTGTCGGACGAGCCGCACCAGTCCGACGAGCCGCTCTTCTTGGGCAGCGGGTGGACGATGAGCACCGGCGGGCTGGGGATCACGGCCTTCTTCAGGTAGGACGAGTCGGGCTGGAAGGCGGAGACGTGGCGCGGCGGCGACAGCGTGCCGTTGGTCAGCTTGTACCAGGGCGACGACAGCGACGGCGACGGCGCGTCCTGGATCTGCTCGGCCTTGGAGAGCGAGCCGAAGGAGTGCATGCCGATGGGCGAGGGCGCCGGCGGCGCCGGCACGTTGTGCTCCGGGCTGGTGGTGACCGGCGGCAGCGTGGCCAGACGCCGGCGCTGCTGCGGCGTGTTGGGGAACAGCGGGTGGATCTCCAGGTACTCCATGGACGAGGAGGCCACGGTGCCGGGCGGGGCCAGCGGGGAGTTACGATGGCCACCAGTTATTGCACGTAATAAACCTGCAGAGAAAAGGCGTGTTTTAGTTTATAAGGTTTGAATCAGGGATGTGAACATGGAGAGAGAAGTGCAGCCGCCTCGCTGACGGATCTACACAAACTCAAAATCTTACCAGGAATATCTGTCTTATTTCTAGTTAAAATGTCTCATTTTTAGTCAGAATATCTCATTACACTTAAAACAAGAGTCATTACCAGAAAAATAACTTGTTATTTGACAATTTTCACCTGTTTCAAGTAGATTTTCACTTGAAATAAATAGAAAAATCTGCCAGTGGAACAAGATTTATCTTCTCATTACAAGCAAAATAATCTTGTTCCACTGGCAGATTTTTCTACTTATTTTAAGTGAAAATCTACTTGAAACAGGTGAAAATTGACTAAAAATTAGACATTTTAACTAGAAATAAGACAAATATTCTTGTTAAGATTTTGAGTTTTTGCAGTGTATATATCTACATATATTAATAAATGTGCATATCTACATGTTTATTCGCATCTGTATTTTTTAATAGAATTTTTCTTTGTATCACAGATTCCATGCTCTGGGGTTTTATTTATCTATGGTCTTTTTGCTTTGTTCTGCTCTTGTACTTATTTTTCCTTTTTCTTTACTAATTTTCATGTACTATTCCATCAACCTGCAGGGACTACAGGTGGAAAATAGCAAGTTGCTACAACCTGGAACAATGCATCTTCTCTTGTAAAAGATTAATGTTTTATTGTGCACTATTGTCCCTGTTTTGAAATAAATAAATAAATACATTACTAATTGAAATATGCTTATTATTTTCTACTTGACAGTTTCTTTCCTCATCCGTAGATCTGAGGAATTCGTCTTAAATTATTTAATGCAAAAACGATTTGTAAGACTGGCAACTTATTCTAACTCTACGGAACCATCTACTCTGTTCAGAAAACTCAAAATTATTTCAGTATATGACATAAATATTCATCAGATATGTGTTTTTATACAAACATATGTTTTTGCCTTTTTCTTTACCACTATCGTTTAGTAATTTTTTTACATATAATTCTCAAATACATTCATATAATACTAGACAGGTTAATCATCTTCATCTTCCTTTTTATAAAACTAAACACGGCCAGTTTTCCCTCAGATATCGTGGTGACAGATATGGAACTCCAAATCTCATGTTATCAAAAGCTCTGTTTTTTCCAGTGATGAGTCTTGTTTTAAGTTTAATGAGATTTCTTTGACTAAAAATGAGACATTTTAACTAGAAATAAGACAAACATTCTTGGTAAGACAGTGTGGTCTTGGTCCTGATCTTGGTCTGGGTTTAGTCTTGACTACAAGTCGACCCCCGGGCGAGGAGAGCAGCGTTACCCAGACTCCTCCTCTGTTTTAGCTTCCTCTACCAACGACCTGAGTTCTACTCATTTCACCAACACTTTCTACTTCCTAGTTGTTTCAACTTCATATTAAATCGAGTGTTTGTGTCTTTCTTGCCCCAAGTCGTCCAGGACGTTTCCCCTCAGACGGGTGGATGAGTGGGTGGATGGATGGATGGATGGATGAACAGACAGACACACAACGGAGGACGGATGGAAGGGTGGATGGGTGGAGGGATGGAGGGAGCTACGTGTGTGAAACGAGCACATGCATGTCTGTCAACCTACCCTGTGTGGATAAAGGTAAAGGAAACAGTCATGAGGAGATTGCTCTGGTGTTTCTACAGGAATGTGAGGCTCAGTGAGCCGGCGGGGCCTCACCTGTGCGGTGCTTCTTCTCCTTGCTGGGGCCCTTGCTGACGGCCAGGTACACAGGCGTCTGCTTGGGCGGGATGGTCAGTTTGTCCACGTGTTTCCTCCACTGCGTCTGGAAATATTCACTCTTCTGCTTCTCCCCTTTCTTCTTCTCCTGGAACTGCATTTCCTACGCAGACGACACACAACGCTTCGGTCAGAAACACGACGACACACAACGCTTCGTTCAGAAACAGGACGACACACAACGCTTCGTTCAGAAACACGACGACACACAACGCTTCGTTCAGAAACACAACGACACACAACGCTTCGTTCAGAAACACGACGACACACAACGCTTCGTTCAGAAACACCACGACACACAACGCTTCGTTCAGAAACACCACGACACACAACGCTTCGTTCAGAAACACGACGACACACAACGCTTCGTTCAGAAACATGACGACACACAACGCTTCGTTCAGAAACACGACGACACACAACGCTTCGTTCAGAAACACCACGACACACAACGCTTCGTTCAGAAACACCACGACACACAACGCTTCGTTCAGAAACACGACCACACACAACGCTTCGTTCAGAAACACCACGACACACAACGCTGCGTTCAGAAACACGACGACACACAACGCTTCGTTCAGAAACACGGCGACACACAACGCTTCGGTCAGAAACACGACGACACACAACGCTTCGTTCAGAAACACGACGACACACAACGCTTCGTTCAGAAACACGACGACACACAACGCTTCGTTCAGAAACACGACCACACACAACGTTCAGAAACACGACGACACACAACGCTTCGTTCAGAAACACGACGACACACAACGCTTCGTTCAGAAACACGACGACACACAACGTTCAGAAACACGACGACACACAACGCTTCGTTCAGAAACACGACGAAACACAACGCTTCGTTCAGAAACACGACGACACACAACGCTTCGTTCAGAAACACGACGACACACAACGCTTCGGTCAGAAACACGACGACACACAACGCTTCGGTCAGAAACACGACGACACACAACGCTTCGGTCAGAAACACGACGACACACAACGCTTCGTTCAGAAACACGACGACACACAACGCTTCGGTCAGAAACACGACGACACACAACGCTCCTGTAACTGTAACTGTACCAAATATTAATGTCCATGGACCACTGGTTCTTTGTAACTGTACCAAATATTAATGTCCATGGACCACTGGTTCTTGGTAACTGTACCAAATATTAACGTCCATGGACCACTGGTTCTTGGTAACTGTACCAAATATTAATGTCCATGGACCACTGGTTCTTGGTAACTGTACCAAATATTAATGTCCATGGACCACTGGTTCTTGGGGTAACTGTACCAAATATTAATGTCCATGGACCACTGGTTCTTGGTAACTGTACCAAATATTAATGTCCATGGACCACTGGTTCTTGGTAACTGTACCAAATATTAATGTCCATGGACCACTGGTTCTTGGGGTAACTGTACCAAATATTAATGTCCATGGACCACTGGTTCTTGGTAACTGTACCAAATATTAATGTCCATGGACCACTGGTTCTTGGTAACTGTACCAAACATTAATGTCCATGGACCACTGGTTCTTGGTAACTGTACCAAATATTAATGTCCATGGACCACTGGTTCTTGGTAACTGTACCAAATATTAATGTCCATGGACCACTGGTTCTTGGTAACTGTACCAAATATTAATGTCCATGGACCACTGGTTCTTGGGGTAACTGTACCAAATATTAATGTCCATGAATCACTGGTTCTTGGTAACTGTACCAAATATTAATGTCCATGGACCGCTGGTTCTTGGTAACTGTACCAAATATTAATGTCCATGGACCACTGGTTCTTGGTAACTGTACCAAACATTAATGTCCATGGACCACTGGTTCTTGGTAACTGTACCAAATATTAATGTCCATGGACCACTGGTTCTTGGGAACTGTATCGGCTGTTATCTCGTCTTCTCCACTAGTTGCAGACATGTTTGCCTCTCAGTGCCAGTAAGGGGGCTGGTCCAGTGGGGAAGGTACGTCAATGCAGACCCTCTAAACTAGAGAGGTTATTATTATTCTTATTTCAGGGGAGAAAACGAGGCCGGGGTCAGATCTGCGTACGTACCCGGTACTCTTTGGAGAGTCTCTTCATCTTCTTGTTGAGGAGGAAGTAGACGGCCAGCGTGTGGCAGGCGCGGTTGGTGAGGACGGCGCTCAGAACCTCGCTGTGCTTGTAGCTCATCCTCTCCGTCATGTGCAGCAGCACCGTGTGGTTGATCTCCTCGATGTGGATCCTGCACACAAACCACGGTTACTGTTTCACGCTGTGACCATGAACCTGGGAACCATGTTTAGTTTAGTTTACTTTATTGGTCCTATCAATTCCCAGTTCGTCGGTTAAATATATATAATTTTTGGTATATATATATATATATATATATATATATATATATATATATGCATATACCAAAAATAAATAATAATACAATAAATTGGCATAAAAGTATTAATGACCGAAGAAATGGCATAAATTGCGTCAAAATTACAGGATTAATTCAAAATTTTCAAAATGTCCGACTTCCTGTTGGGTTTGGGCCATGGCTCCAAGAGACTTTTCTTTAAGTTGTGACATGATACAGGTGTGTACCGATTTTCGTGCATGTACGTCAAACCGTATTGTGGGGCTTGTGGCACAAAGTTTTCTAGGGGGCGCTGTTGAGCCGTTAGGCCACGCCCATTAATGCAAACTATTGCATGCAAAATTTGGTGACTTTTGGGGCACGTTTAGGGGAAAAAAGGCCCTGATTTCGTCGGAAGAAAGACGAGAACAAAAAAAAAAAAGTATTCCTACAGATACAATAGGGCCTTCGCACTGTAAGTGCTCGGGCCCTAATAATAATAAAGCTAGTTGGTGGTACCTGGTTAAATAAAGGTTAAATAAATCAATAATTGGTACCTGTTGAGGTACGGCGCCCCCGTGTTCTTGTTGGCCAGCTGCAGCCACGAGTCGGCCATCACCTGGTGGATGTTGGGACGTTTGTTTGGGTCGGGCTCCAGCAGCTTCTTCAGCAGACAGATGGCAGCTGAGGAATAAAGAGATAAAAACATCCAGATGAGGAATAAAGACCAGAGATACAAACATCCAGCTGAAGAATAAAGAGATAAAAACATCAAGCTGAGGAATAAAGACCAGAGATAAAAACATCCATGGACTGGACTGGTATCACCTTACACTGCAAAAACTCAAAATCATACCAGCAATATTTGTCTTATTTCTAGTTAAAATGTCTCATTTTTAGTCAAAAAATCTCATTACACTTAAAACAAGACTCATTACTGGAAAAAAACAACAATTGTCACCTGTTTCAAGTAGATTTTCACTTAAAATAAGTAGAAAAATCTACCAGTGGGACAAGATTTATCTTCTCATTACAAGCAAAAAAAATCTTAAAAAATCAGATTTTTTTTTTCTACGTATTTTAAGTGAAAATTTACTTGAAACAGGTGAAAATGGTTGGTTTTTTCCAGTGATGAGTCTTGTTTTAAGTTTTAACTTGACTAACTAGATTTTAACTAGAAATAAGACAAATATTCTTGTTAAGATTTTGAGTTTTTGCAGTGGGAAAAGCTTAACCTTCCAACGAAAAACCCAGCGGGACATATTTTACAATATTTGGAATGACTGGATTGTTTTTATCATGAGAGCAGATTTGATTTGACTTCCCTGGTACTATTATGTTGTAACTCGCTGATTTACCTTTGACTGGGTTTTATCATTAATTGCACGTGAGCCGGGGTTTCTGTTCAAAGTTCATGTAAACAGTTAAACTACGTTGTATTGTATCAAATTATATCACAATTTTAAAAAAAGATACAAAGAAACATTCTATTCAAAATACAGATGCGAATAAACAAGTAGATATGAACACTTATTAATATATGTAGATATATAGATGTATATTATGGATATAGATATGTTATACGTAGGTATGTAGATGGATATATGGAGTTGTATTATACGTACAGTATTTATATATCTATATCTCTATTAATATATATTGATTTATAGTTATATGTAGATATGTCGATATATAGATTTATAGTAATTTTTATGTTTATAATTGGAGGTAAATATATGAACCAGTATTTATAGCATATCTACTCTTATATAGTTATACAAGTATATTGTTATACCATTGCTGTCTATTGTTCTCTATTATATTGTAGTATTGATTGTAATGATACATATCATTACATTATAATATAAATCTATGCATTATAATTACTTCTATTATTACATACATAGTAGCACAACTAAATGCTGGGCCTTTGTTTTGTTTTCTTTTGTTTGCCTTGACATGCTTGATTTTAACTATATTTAACTATATTTATATATATATTTTATATAACTATATATATTATTATAGTTATAATCATTATTAGTATCATTATTATTATCATTATTATTATTATTATTATTATTATTATTATTATTATTATTATTATTATTATTATTATCATTATTATTATTATTAATATCATTATTATTATTATCATTATTATTATTATCATTATTATTATTATAATTATTATTATTATTATTATCATGCATGTTCGAAATCAAATCAAATCAAACATCCGTGTGGAAAAATACCCATTAGTCAAATAAACACTTTGTTTTGATTTGATTGTTTTGTTTTGAACACAATTACTAACGCCGGCACAAAGGTTTACTCATGTTTAGGTCACGAGCCACATTTCCATTCATCTTATTTCCTGATTCATCTGTTGCGTAAACTGTGACGAGCTCGGGCTGATCCAGGTGATCGTGTTCCTGCTAAGTAGCTAAGCTTCTCCCAGGTAGGCAAATTAGAGGGGGATTGTTGTGACACGCAGAGACACACACACGCACGCACACACGCACACACACACACACACACACACACACACACACACACACACACACACACACACACACACACACAGTGAAAACAGCCTGAACACGGAGCTAAAACAGTCAAAACATATCGCCATTTAAAAAAAGATACAATGAAAAATTCTATTAAAAAATACAGATGAGAATAAACATGTAGATATGCACATTTATTAATATATGTAGATATATACACTGCAAAAACTCTAAATCTTAACAAGAATATTTGTCTTATTTCTAGTTAAAATGTCTCATTTTAGTAAAAAAATCTCATTACACGTAAAACAAGACTCATCACTGGAAAATACAACAATTTTCACCTGTTTCAAGTAGATTTTCACTTGAAATAAGTAGAAAAATCTGCCAGTGGAACAAGATTTTTTTGCTTGTAATGAGAAGATAAATCTTTAATACATATATTAATAAGTGTTCATATCTACTTGTTTATTCGCATCTGTATTTTGAATAGAATGTTTCTTTGTATCTTTTTTTTAAATTGTGATATAATTTGATACAATACAACGTAGTTTAACTGTTTACATGAACTTTGAACAGAAACCCCGGGCTCACGTGCAATTAATCATAAAACCCAGTCAAAGGTTCAATCAGCGAGTTACAACATAATAGTTCCAGGGAAGTCAAATCAAATCTGCTCTCATGATAAAAACAATCCAGTCATTCCAAATATTGTAAAATATGTCCCGCTGTGTTTTTCGTTGGAAGGTTAAGCTTTTCCCACTGCAAAAACTCAAAATCTTAACAAGAATATTTGTCTTATTTCTAGTTAAGATCTAGTTAGTCAAGTTAAAACTTAAAACAAGACTCATCACTGGAAAAAACCAACAATTTTCAACCGTTTCTAGGAGATTTTCACTTAAAATACGTAGAAAAAAATCTGATTTTTTAAGATTCTTTTGCTTGTAATGAGAAGATAAATCTTGTTCCACTGGCAGATTTTTCTACTTATTTCAAGTGAAAATGTACTTGAAACAGGTGAAAATTGTCAAATAACAAGTTATTTTTTTGGTGATGACTATTATCACACACACACACACACACACACACACACAAACACACACACGCACGCACGCGCGCGCGCACGCGCGCACGCACGCACGCACGCACGCACGCACGCACGCACGCACGCACGCACGCACACACACACACACACACACACACACACACACACACACACACACACACACACACACACACACACACACTTCCTTGGAAACCTGCTGCTTATCAAACATGATTCACGTGAAATTCCCTCTTATCACAACACGTTTGTGGCTGATAATCGAGATAAACCGGACTTGTTTACCTCAGACTTCTCCAGGAAAAACACCTTCCAACCAGTTCTGCCTCTTTCTCACTCACTCTGTGCTTTTTTGTTTTTAACTCTGATTTGATTTTGATTTGAAGATTTTATTTCGAACATGCATAATAAAAAAAAAAGTATAAAAAAGTAAAAAACAAAAGAAAACAAAACAAACGCCCAGCATTTAGTTGTTACTATGTATTTAATAATAGAAGTAATTATAACGCATAGTATTACATTATCATTACTTTACTATAATACTACAATATAATAGAGAACAATAGGCAGCAATGGTATAAATATATATATCGACATATCTACATATAACTATAAATCAATATATATTAATAGAGATATAGATATATAAATACTGTACGTATAATACAACTCCATATATCCATATACATACCTACATATAACATATCTATATCCATAATATACATCTATATATCTACATATATTAATAAATGTTCATACACTGCAAAAACTCAAAATCTTTCCAGGAATATTTGTCTTATTTCTAGTTAAAATGTCTCACTTTTAGTAAAAAAAATCTCATTACACTTAAAACAAGAGTCATTACCAGAAAAGATTTGGAGTTTTTGCAGTGTGCTGATGGGGTTTGTGGGGTGTCATTCTTTTGTTTGGTGAAATAGTTTTTTTGTTTTTTGTTTTTTCTGTATGCTCGAAATTACGGAGCCCCTAAAGGGACACAGATTTTTTTTATATATATATAATGAGTTTTTACGTGCTCACGTAAACAACTTTACTTGCTCACT